>NC_092411.1:125379697-125682197 GCF_040894005.1 Engystomops pustulosus | reverse complement strand
GGGTGCAGAGGTGTATCGGCAGCCCTTAGCCACAATGCCCCTGCCACCAACTGTGTCCAGGGCTGAGTTTACAAAAGCCAGCCAAGCAATTTTTGGAAGACAAAACATGTGTCATATGCATGCTTTGTCGCTCTGAAGTGAGTATAATCTGACCATCCCCCTGTCAAACAAAACATGAGATGCAGCGGATAACACACCAAAATAAACAGGGAAACACTTAAGACTCCTTCTGCTGGTTTGGTTGCCTAAGCCTCTACCACCACAACCATCAGTAATCCTGTCCACACAATCCCAGGGAAGTTTTCAGCTTTCAATTCTCAAAACAATGGTGAAAAAGTGGAAGTTTGGCCCATCTTACCCATGAGCCCAGGTCCTGAGTGGGAGAGAGAGAGAGACCACAGTTGCTGGCCTTTGAAAAGCTACCATTATGGATAGCTTTAAAAAATCTTATGGCGGTGACTATCCCACAATATGCCATTCTCAGCTGCCACTACTTTTCTGGGCAGGCCACAAGTATTGCTGTGGCGCATATACGTCTACCACCAAGGATTGACAGACATTACTCTTTCCTCTGGTAGCCTTCAACTCTACCTCCTCTTTTCCAGCCTGCTCACGCATTCAGCGTCACCCCTAGGGTAAAAATGGTGCATTTTAGGGTAAAACATATAAACACCTCTACAGTGCTACATGCATTTTAACTAAATCAACCATACAAAATAAAAAAACATGACAAAAATTATACTGTGGATCAGTACGATTAAGTAGATGCCAAACATGTACAGGTTTCCTTATGATTTACTTCATTAATGAAAAAATGTAATCCTTTTTTGAGGAAAACCTATTTGATTATGTGCCACATAATTCTAATTGTTATAGCTTTTTTATTCCTCAATGAAAATAATGTTTTTAGAGTTGGTAGATTGTACTGCAATGTATTGTATCAGTCAGTATTGCACTTATCTACCACAATCATGCTTTGTCCTAATGGCCCGCTAATTAAATGACATTCTCATCCTATGTCATCAAGCAGTTAAAGAGGTATTCCAGGAATAAGCATAATTGATATTCAAATAAGTCCATAAAATATAAACTAATGTGTAATTAGTTGTTATTGTGAGACGTCATCTCAGTGAGGCACTGTGCTGTGATGTCAGTTACACACATCATTACTATGGTAAGAAAAACAGTATGTTAGATCATCACTGAGAACTGAGGGATCATGGGAGTTGTAGTTGTAGTTAGTGGTGATCTTGAAGAGAACTCCGCCTGCTCTAGAAAGTCCATAACATTTTGTAAATCATAAAAGCAAACTATTAAAGCTCTAGTTTGGGATTAATGACATTGAGTTTTCTTGTGTTCAATTATTTATAGCATTATGGCTTTTTGTATCATACATTCATATTCCCAAAAACCCTTTAAAGGGGTTTTCCCACAAAGACAAGTTAGGCCCTATCCACGAGATAGGGCCAAACTTGCTGATCAGTGGGGGTCTCAGTGCTGAGACCCCTGCGGATCACAAAAACTAGGGCTCCAATCAACCCCTCGTTACTCCATGAAGGAAATGGAGCAGATGGCCGTGCATGACCGTTCTGCTCCATTATTCTCTATAGAGCTGACAGAGACCCCCCACTGATCAGCAATTTAGGTCCTAACCCATGGTTAGGGCCTAACTTGTCTACATGAGGAAACCCCTTTAACTATTCAATGCATTGATAGGGAAATTAGGCATTTCTCAATTTGTTTAACAAAGTAAAGAGTGTCAGAATTTTGGTTTTATTTGCAACAAAAAAATCTGTCTAAATTACTCTGTGCCCCATTTCCAAGCTTCCTAGACAATATTTGGACAGTTTTATGGTTTTTTGGTGCAGGAAGGGGGCTTTGGTTACTAGTAGAGGGGTGTGGCCTAAATTGCAACACTGTGATAAAAATAAACTAATAGATATAATGTAAAATTAGATTAAACAGTATTAAATTACATCAAATTAATCATCCAGCATTTGCCACATCATACTTTGATCTGGCAGAGTTTACGACTTTCTTGTCTAATTTTGCAAAAGTCAGCAATGATTGCAGTTGTGTCTGGCAGGTGTCTGCTGCATAATACTGAGCACTCTCCATACAAAGACGAATAAAGGAACAAGGCCCCACCAAAAACAGCATCTTTTCAGAGAAAGTTGTAATACATTTTATAATATCATAAGTGCTTGTGCATAATCTTATATTATGTATCTTTTACCTGAAATCTCAAAATTTGTACCTTCTAAGTGTAACAAAAAGAGCAACTAAGCTGTATGCTTCCTGGAGTAAAAATCTTAACCATTCATACTTATGCATTCTTTGTGGAGCATTACCTTTGCCAGTTACCATCTCCTCTTTGTTGTAGTGATGTTATTTATTAAGAAAGGCACATGCCAATGTATTCACAGTATTAGGCTCAACTTGTATCCTTTATACTGCAGGAACTCAACCTACTAAAGTAAGAAATAGGGTTGGAATAGATTTTCCATTTAAGATAATTTGGACTTGTGCACGCCCATACCCTATTCTATGAAGTCCTGCCCAAAAACAGTTTTTTTGCAAAATAGGTAACTCTTTACACCAGAAAACTAGAAGAGTGGCCACTGCACTGAACCGAGTGATGCTTCTGCTCACATCAGGGCCGGATTAAGGTTGGTGGGGGCCCCTGGGCGCAAAATCTGGTGGAGGCCCCCACTGAATGTTCCATAGGTACACATACTCCTTCTCACAATCCCCCCAGTAACAGCCGCCAACCCACAGTAATACATCTATATTTACCTCAACCCCTACCAGCCATGCAGTTTCATGTAACATACCCCCCATTCCCCACCAGCCATGCTGTCCCTAATAAAACACATGTTTAGCTCCCCTGACATGACTTCAATCATCCTTTTTCCTTGTCAGGACCCTCACCTCCATACACCTGTATACAGACACCGCCAGCCCCGTCACCTCCATACACCTGTATACAGACACCGCCAGCCCCGTCACCTCCATACACCTGTATACAGACACCGCCAGCCCCGTCACCTCCATACACCTGTATACAGACACCGCCAGCCCCGTCACCTCCATACACCTGTATACAGACACCGCCAGCCCCGTCACCTCCATACACCTGTATACAGACACCGCCAGCCCCGTCACCTCCATACACCTGTATACAGACACCGCCAGCCCCGTCACCTCCATACACCTGTATACAGACACCGCCAGCCCCCTCACCTCCATACACCTGTATACAGACACCGCCAGCCCCGTCACCTCCATACACCTGTATACAGACACCGCCAGCCCCGTCACCTCCATACACCTGTATACAGACACCGCCAGCCCCCTCACCTCCATACACCTGTATACAGACACCGCCAGCCCCGTCACCTCCATACACCTGTATACAGACACCGCCAGCCCCGTCACCTCCATACACCTGTATACAGACACCGCCAGCCCCGTCACCTCCATACACCTGTATACAGACACCGGCAGCCCCGTCACCTCCATACACCTGTATACAGACACCGCCAGCCCCGTCACCTCCATACACCTGTATACAGACACCGCCAGCCCCGTCACCTCCATACACCTGTATACAGACACCGCCAGCCCCGTCACCTCCATACACCTGTATACAGACACCGCCAGCCCCCTCACCTCCATACACCTGTATACAGACACCGCCAGCCCCGTCACCTCCATACACCTGTATACAGACACCGCCAGCCCCCTCACCTCCATACACCTGTATACAGACACCGCCAGCCCCGTCACCTCCATACACCTGTATACAGACACCGCCAGCCCCGTCACCTCCATACACCTGTATACAGACACCGCCAGCCCCGTCACCTCCATACACCTGTATACAGACACCGCCAGCCCCCTCACCTCCATACACCTGTATACAGACACCGCCAGCCCCGTCACCTCCATACACCTGTATACAGACACCGCCAGCCCCCTCACCTCCATACACCTGTATACAGACACCGCCAGCCCCCTCACCTCCATACACCTGTATACAGACACCGCCAGCCCCGTCACCTCCATACACCTGTATACAGACACCGCCAGCCCCCTCACCTCCATACACCTGTATACAGACACCGCCAGCCCCGTCACCTCCATACACCTTGTGGGAGATTTGGCCCAGTAGAGACCGTGGTAGCGGGGTGCTGTGATGCAGTTCAAGACAGTGACACCAAGGTTTAGTCCAAAACAGGTCTCGCCTGCGTTTATTGTAGCAGCAAAATAAAACAGCCTTTACATTCAGGCATTAAATAAACAAAATCCTACCCGTCAGGGTGCTAACTATACAGGTGTTCACTAACTCACCACTATACAAAATCACTTGGCTGCTCCAGGCACAGAGGTCAGGGCTGTGTGCTCTCCAGCCAACTTCCAGAGAGAGACAACACTTCCAGCTCTGCTCAGCGGTTTAAAAAAAAAGACTAATTGGGCTGCTCCCATCACCTGTGTCCAAGGTGCTGGACACCCAACCTCAGCACTAAGGCCTTGCATAATAGCAAAACCTAGGGGAAACATACCGCCCATCCACAGTTAACCCCTTCAGTGTCTCACATACCCTCCCCCTCTGTTTGACCCTGTGGGGGCGAACACTTTTGGCCATCAGACAGTGGGTACGAGACAGGGCATCGGCATTCCCATGCAGCTTTCCTGCTCGATGTTCTACTGTGAATTTGAAATTCTGCAACATTAGGAACCACCTTGTGACCCTGGCGTTCCTCTCTTTGGCCTGACTCATCCAGGTGAGGGGAGAGTGATCGGTCACCAGTGTAAACTGTCGCCCTATCAAGTAATACCTCAGGGATTCCAGAGCCCATTTTATCGCCAAGCACTCCCTCTCAACTATACTGTAGTTCTTCTCAGGAGGTGTGAGCTTGCGGCTCAGGAATGTCACAGGATGTTCCTCACCCTCCATTACTTGGGACAGGACAGCCCCTAAGCCCACGTCAGAAGCGTCAGTCTGCACAATAAAGGTCTTGGTGAAGTCAGGGGTGATCAGTACCGGTCCCTCGCACAAAACCGTCTTAAGTCGCTGAAACGCCCCCTCAGCCTCTTCACTCCACTTTACCATCACCGCCCTGCTACCCTTGGTCAGGTCAGTCAGGGGTTCCGCTATGGTAGCAAAATCGGGGATAAATCGGCGATAATAGCCCACTATGCCTAGAAAAGCCCTCACTTGCTTCTTGCTCATAGGTCGTGGCCACTGCTGGATCGCCTCCACTTTATTTACTTGGGGTTTGATGACACCTCACCCAATACGGTACCCCAGGTAACGGGCCTCTTCCAGACCCAGAGCACATTTTTGGGGGTTCGCTGTCAACCCTGCTGCCCTCAGGGAGTCTACCACTGCTTGCACCTTGGCCAGGTGACTCTCCCAATCGTTACTATAAACTATGATGTCATCCAGATAGGCCGAGGCATATCTCCGGTGAGGTTTTAGCACGAGATCCATTAACCTCTGGAATGTGGCGGGAGCCCCATGTAGCCCAAAGGGGAGTACCACGTACTGAAAAAGCCCATCAGGAGTAACAAAAGCGGTCTTCTCTTTGGCCCTGTCAGTAAGGGGTACCTGCCAATACCCTTTCGTCAGGTCAAGGGTGGAGAAGAATCTAGCCTGTCCAAGTCGTTCTATCAACTCGTCAACCCTGGGCATGGGATAAGAATCAAATTTGGACACCTCGTTCAACTTCCTAAAGTCATTGCAGAACCGTAGGGAACCATCAGGTTTGGGAATCAACACAATAGGACTCGACCAGTCACTTTTAGACTCCTCGATAACCCCCAGGTCTAACATCTGCCTGACTTCTTCGGATATGGCAAGCCGGCGCGCTTCAGGGACCCGGTAGGGTTTTTGGTGTACCCGGATGTGGGGTTCGGTTATGATATCATGCTTGATGACTGAAGTACGTTCCGGTAACTTAGAGAACACATCCACATTTCGGAGCACAAACTCCTTCGCTTCCTGAATCTGGGCCCTGGAGAGGGACTCCGAGATCCGTACTTCAGGCACCTTGGCATCGGGTACACCTACCTCCGGTGTCCCCTTCTTGGGGACAGACGCTTTTTCTACTCCCACGGCCATCAGGGACTCCCTTTCCCTCCATGGCTTTAGGAGGTTCACGTGGTATATCTGTTCGGGTTTCCTCCTCCCCGGCTGAGATACCTTGTAGTTAACCTCCCCCACTTTCTCCATGACCTCATATGGTCCTTGCCATTTTGCCAAGAACTTGCTCTCAACGGTGGGCACCAGAACTAGCACTCTGTCGCCTGGGTTAAAGGTCCTGAGTCTGGCTGATCTATTGTAGACCCTAGACTGGGCCTCTTGTGCCCTTGTCATGTGCTCCTTTACAAGGGGCATTACCGCCGCTATGCGGTCCTGCATAAGGGAGACGTGTTCTATCACACTACGGTGTGGGGTCCTCTCCTGTTCCCAGGTCTCCTTGGCTATATCCAAAAGCCCACGTGGGGAACGGCCATATAACAGCTCAAAGGGTGAGAAACCCGTGGAGGACTGGGGAACTTCACGTATGGCAAACATCAAATAGGGCAACAAACAATCCCAGTCCTTCCCATCCTTGCTGACCACCCTCTTTAGCATCCCCTTCAAGGTCTTGTTAAACCTCTCGACTAGGCCATCTGTCTGGGGATGATACACAGAGGTGCGGAGCTGTTTAACCTGCAGTAACTTACACATCTCCCTCATTACCCTAGACATGAATGGGGTACCCTGGTCAGTCAAGATTTCCTTGGGGAGGCCTGTGCGTGAGAATACCTGGAACAGCTCCCTAGCAATATTTTTGGAGGAGGTGTTCCTTAATGGAATCGCCTCGGGATACCGCGTAGCGTAGTCCAGGATAACCAGGATGTATTGGTGCCCCCTTGAGGATTTGACTATGGGGCCAACCAGATCCATTGCAATCCGTTCAAATGGCACCTCTATGATTGGTAGCGGGACCAAAGGACTCCTGAAGTGGGACACCGGGGCAGTAAGTTGACACTCAGGGCAGGAGCTACAATACCGGTTTACCTCCTCCCACACCCCGGGCCAGAAAAATCTCTGCAGGATCCTCTCCCGGGTCTTCTCAGCACCTAAGTGCCCTCCCAGCACATGTTTGTGTGCCAACTCTAGCACCAGCCTACGGTGAGATTGGGGTACTACAAGTTGCTCAACCTCCTCACCCCGTATCTGGTCGACCCTGTATAACAGCTCCCCAACAATCACCATTCGGGGGTATATTTTGTCAGCCCCTGGTATTTGGAGTACCCCATTTATCACCTTAACATTCTCCCGTGCTTTAAACAAGGTAGGGTCCTGTAGCTGTGCAGCCCCAAAATTCTCACGGGAAAACTCAAGGTCCGGCATGTCGGCCACCTCCTCGTGGCCCTCGACCTCACCAGCTAGGACCTCTAGGGGAGAGAATTCATCACATGGGGTCACCCCTACTGCTGGTGTGGGTACATCGGCCTCAAAGGGTTCAGGGGCCAAGGCCGGACATACCTGACGTCCATTATCTGCAACATGGCTCGGGACTCTTCCTGCTGTTGCTGGAGCATGGCTTGCTGCTGTCGGGATCTCTCCTCCTGCTGCTGGAGCATGGCTTGCTGCAGCTGTCGATTAGCCTGGGACTCTTCCTGTTGCTGCTGCCGATTAGCTCTGGCCTCCTCCTGCTGCTGGCGGGACCTCTCCTCCTGTTGCTGGAGGATGGCTTGCTGCTGGCGGGACCTCTCCTCCTGTTGCTGGAGCATGGCTTGCTGCAGCTGTCGATTAGCCTGGGACTCCTCCTGCTGCTGGCGGAACCTCTCCTCCTGCTGCTGGAGCATGGCTTTAATAAAGTCCTCCATCTTGGCTTTATCCTGCAATTTGCCTGCTGCTTTCACCCAGGCCATGCAATGTTGCAGGATGTAGCGAGCCTTTCAGGTGTGTGTCTTTTGAACTGCCCGCAATCCGAAGCACCATATGTGGGAGATTTGGCCCAGTAGAGACCGTGGTAGCGGGGTGCTGTGATGCAGTTCAAGACAGTGACACCAAGGTTTAGTCCAAAACAGGTCTCGCCTGCGTTTATTGTAGCAGCAAAATAAAACAGCCTTTACATTCAGGCATTAAATAAACAAAATCCTACCCGTCAGGGTGCTAACTATACAGGTGTTCACTAACTCACCACTATACAAAATCACTTGGCTGCTCCAGGCACAGAGGTCAGGGCTGTGTGCTCTCCAGCCAACTTCCAGAGAGAGACAACACTTCCAGCTCTGCTCAGCGGTTTAAAAAAAAAGACTAATTGGGCTGCTCCCATCACCTGTGTCCAAGGTGCTGGACACCCAACCTCAGCACTAAGGCCTTGCATAATAGCAAAACCTAGGGGAAACATACCGCCCATCCACAGTTAACCCCTTCAGTGTCTCACAACCTGTATACAGACACCGCCAGCCCCGTCACCTCCATACACCTGTATACAGACACCGCCAGCCCCGTCACCTCCATACACCTGTATACAGACACCGCCAGCCCCGTCACCTCCATACACCTGTATACAGACACCGCCAGCCCCCTCACCTCCATACACCTGTATACAGACACCGCCAGCCCCGTCACCTCCATACACCTGTATACAGACACCGCCAGCCCCGTCACCTCCATACACCTGTATACAGACACCGCCAGCCCCGTCACCTCCATACACCTGTATACAGACACCGCCAGCCCCGTCACCTCCATACACCTGTATACAGACACCGCCAGCCCCGTCACCTCCATACACCTGTATACAGACACCGCCAGCCCCTCACCTCAATACACATGTATACAGACACTGCCAGCACCTCACCTCCATACACATGTATACAGACACTGCCAGCACCTCACCTCCATACACCTGTATACAGACACCGCCAGCCCCGTCACCTCCATACACCTGTATACAGACACCGCCAGCCCCCTCACCTCCATACACCTGTATACAGACACCGCCAGCCCCGTCACCTCCATACACCTGTATACAGACACCGCCAGCCCCGTCACCTCCATACACCTGTATACAGACACCGCCAGCCCCGTCACCTCCATACACCTGTATACAGACACCGCCAGCCCCGTCACCTCCATACACCTGTATACAGACACCGCCAGCCCCGTCACCTCCATACACCTGTATACAGACACCGCCAGCCCCTCACCTCAATACACATGTATACAGACACTGCCAGCACCTCACCTCCATACACTTGTATACAGACACTGCCAGCACCTCACCTCCATACACATGTATACAGTGTCTGTCACTTCTCTCCCATCCACGTGTAGTCAGAAGTTACAGCATCTTTGCTTCCTCCATTGAGAAGAGACTGTCCCGGGAAGCTCCGCCCCTTCCCGTGACATCACACCTTCCAGAAGACAGTGCGATGTAGAAGTATCTGCCTGCATTCTGGAGGTCTGTGCGCTGCCCTGTCCCTTTGAGCTGACTGTCGGTAGCTGGGAGCGATGTGCTGCAGCAGCTGCAGCACATCGCTCCAGCCAGAGACAGACAGCTCACAGCTGTCTTTCACTCGGGACTGGCTATCTGGGATGGGGGGGCACGGTGCACTGTGCAGCTTGCTGTGTTTGCTAGCTGCCTGTCTCTGCGTGACTGGGAGTGATGCTCTGCAGAACCACCGCTGTGCACCGCTCCCAGGGTCAGAGGGAGACCGCTCTCTGTGCAGGAGCATCAGCGGAGGCTGCGGAGCACATACGGGCAGCGGGGGGAAATAAAATATGTCAGAGACGGTCACCCGGTGGGGGCCCCCTGGGGGGGCAAGATGGTGGGGGCCCCGGGGCTCGAGCCCCGGGAGCCCCGCCTATAATCCGGCCCTGGCTCACATGATATCTATAGTAGATTTTTATAAATATGTTTGATACACATTAGGTTACCACAAGCTTTAATGAAACTTTTCTTTTAAGCTGGTTTCTTTTACTTTCTAGATGTGACTTAATCAGGTAATGGAATTTAATAGGAAAACATATAAGAAGCTTTGAATTTCATCTCCCCAGTGCATTAGCTGAGGAAGTAATAACGTTTGTTTCTAACTAATAAACTGAAGGCATGAGTTGGCTGCTGTATGAAAGTTCCAGATTTCTTTCTTACACAGCTACTTTTTGTAGTATTTAAGCCCTTTCATTTTTCTCATGAGCCTGTTTTGGAATATCAATAACTCGACACAATACACACACATTCAAATCTCATTTCCTAATGGGATTATCCAGAGCCACAAAAGGGTTTGTCTATAGAGGGGGAGAGCAAAAAAGGATTACATTTCCAAAATCTTGTACCATTGCCTAAGTTCTGTCCATAAAGGTTTACAAAGCGCAACTTTATGGGAAAAAGAAAACAGTGCTTAGCATTGTGTATTATGTTCTGCAAGATAAATGACTCTGTGTCTGCATTTGCCTATAGCTGGTAGAGAAAATCACTCTCTTAATTTCACATGCCATAGACAATAAATGCTTCTCCTCCTCAGACTACCACACATTTAACCCCAGCCCAACCAGTGGGATTTGTGTAGATAAAATCTTTTCTCCTATACTCAAATGGGACTGTCCTCTTCTTCAGCAGTTATGGGGTTAACATGGGGCAGAAAGAACATGACAGTCTGTGTCTTTCTTATTGTTCTCAGATGGTTGCTAACTGTGAATGACATTGAAGTAATTCAGAAGAAAGTTTGTATTGTTTGCACTCAGCTGGAAAGTAGATGGACATACAGTGGGGCTCTAGATGCCTGTCTGTGACAATATTATACACTGGACAAGTATATAAGAGACCAAAAAATTCCATGCAACCGTCCCCCTGGTAAAAAAAAAAAAATAAATAAAGTTTTATATTAAAAAAAGCTAATCCTAAAACAAAAAAATTACAAAAAACACCAACACACAAAAATCACCTTTAAAAGAAAATTTTGCACCTCCACACCTATACCATCGCAGCCTACAAAAGTGCAAGAGTATTTATCCCGTACAACAACAAAAATAAAAAACGATGCCAAATATTGACATTTTTTGATCATCCGTTACACATAAAATTATATTAATCACAAAAAACAATGTCAGATTTGTGTTCTTTTTTAACCCCTTAAGGACGCAGCCATTTTGCAGGTTAAGGCTCAGCCCGATTTTTTGGATTCTGACCTGCGTCGCTTTATATGGTTATAACTTTTGAACACTGTTACTTATCAAAACGATTCTGAGACTGCTTTTTCCCCACATGTTGTACTTCATTTTAGTGGTAAATTTTGGCTGATAAGTTTTGCGTTTATTTCCAAAAAAAAAGAAAATATGATACATTTTTTGAAAAATTTGCCATTTTCGAAATTCAAAATCATTGCGTTTCCAGGCAGATAGATTTACCACCTAAATAAGTTGCTGAATAACATTTCCCATTTGTCTACTTTACATTTTCATAATTTTTGATATGTCTGGATAATTTATTTTGATGTCACGCGGCTTACAAAAAGAATATTGCTTTTCCGGATTTTCAGAATTGACTATTTTGGGGATAAATACAGTTTGGAATGAAATTTTACATATTTAGCATCAAAACCCCCGTATATAACCAACCCATTTTCAAATCTGCACCCCTCAAGCTATCAGAAACAGCTTTTACGAAGATTGTTAACCCCTTGAGATCTTCATAGTAATTGAATCAAAATGGAGGTGAAATTTAGAATGGTCAAATTGTTCCCTTATACGTTCATTTAGCACTAAAATTTACACATTTCCAAAATATAAAAAGAGAAAACCCACCATACAATTTGTTCTGCAATTTCTCCTGAGTGCAGAGACCCCCCTCATGTGGCCGTTACTTGTTTTATGGGCGCACAGCGAGACGCAGAAGGGAAGGAGCGCCCTGCAGCTGCCAGGATTTTAGTTTCCTCATTGGCCCCTTTTGAAGGCTATAAAATTTTCGCTTTTGCGTTATTGGGGCCATGTGATGCCATTTTTTTTGCGCGATGAGATGCTTTTTCCATTGTTACCATTTTGGGGTTGGTATCACCTATTGTTGAAAATTTAGGAACTTTTTTTGAGGGCAGGAGTAGAAAAGCATCAATTCTGTACTGGATTTTTTACTCTTTTTTTTTTTGGTGTTCACCGTATAGACTAATAATCATGTTATCTTTATTCTATGGGTTGATACGATTACGGGGATACCAGACTTGAATATATTTTCTTACGTTTTACTAAATTTGTCAAACAAAACCCTAATGTGGGGAAAAATCTATCATTTATGTATTGCCGTCTTCCAAGTGGCATAACATTGTTACTTTTTTGGCTATGGAGCTGGTTGATGGCTTGTTTTTTGCGGGACATGTTGTACTTTGCACCAGTATCATGTCGGAGTACACATGGTTTTTTGATCGCATTTTATAGCATTTTTTGTGGGATTGAATAGCTAAAAATCATAATTTTTGGAAGGTTTATAGCAGTTTTTTTTTACGGCGTTTATCGTGGGGGTTCAATAATGATTTACTTTTATTCTACGGGTTGTTACGGACGCGGTGGTACTATATATGTGGGGTTTGTGTTATGATTTAGACTTTTTTTTAGTTATATGTCTCTTTATATGTTTTGGGGGTTTTGGGCATTTTTAGTGATTTATTACTTTATTTTTTTATTGAATAACATTTTTTTTTTTACTTTTTCACTTGTATACCATGGTACATGAACAAGAAATCCTCTGATTGCTTGTTCATGATAATATTCTGCAATACTCATGTATTGCAGAGTATTATCAGTGTCAGCCTATACACTTGCATAGGCTGGCACTGTGCCAGTAAGATGACGTCACAGACGCCATCTTACTGGCAATTCTTGCAGGTAACTCTGGGGTCCAGATCGGACCCCAGAGTTACTATAGCAACGATCGGCGCACCCCGAAAACGGTTCGGGGGGGGGGCGATCGTGGGGGAAACACCCCCCAGATACATGTTAGATGCCGCGGTCGCGCTGACCGCGGCATTTAACGGGTTAAGCACCCACGATCGGAGACAACTCCGATTGCGGGTGTTACACTGGGGTGCCGGCTATCAGTCACAGCCGGCACCCCGTCTTTCCCGATGCCGGTTCGGCTCAGATCTTGAGCCAAACCGGCATCAGCTCAGCGTCCGATATATCGGACGCTGAGCGCTAAGTCACTGAGCTCAGCGTCCGATATATCGGACGCTGAGCGGGAAGAGGTTAAATGAAAAGGGTTAATGAAAGTTCACTAGTAGAATATATGAAACTCTCTAGCCATGGTTAGTTGCTAAGGGCCCGGTTCTGTGGGCCGAACTTGAATGGAAACACTGGGCCCGCTCATCTCTAGTCTTGAAGCTGTGATCACAAGCAAAGACTTTAGTACAAAGTATTGAATACATTCCAGTAAGCTTGTTCAATATTTTTTTCCTATGTCATTTCTCATTGTTACAAGTAACTTAATTTATGGACATCAATGGGTTGATTCCAATGGGGAATGGACAGATTGGTATCATCATCTGGTGAGAATCTTTTTTCCATAGCATCCTTAGAAAGACGTTTAGCTAGAAAATTGGTGACATGTTCCATGCTTGTTATACTCGCTGTATGGTGTATAATTCTGGAGCCTTCTCTTTGATGGGATTTCGAGAATGGCGCTGTTGCTTTTTTTGTCCTGCTGACTGCAGGCTCTAATAAAAGATCTGTATATTCACATTATATTGCAATACATATGTATTACAGTATATTGCATGAGCCTTCAGATCCCTTAGCATTCAAACACCCAAGAAAAAGATAGTAAATAAAATTGAAAAAAACTTCCCTAGAACTGGTGGTGAATTCCGTTATGGGAATTAGTGTGAGAAAATAAATAGTGCATACAAAAAAATTGTTCTCACAGTAAAAAAATTGACATGTGAACAGACCCATAAAAATCAATGGGTCTGTACGTTATCCACAAAAAAAAACTGATGGCACAGGGTGCATAGCCTCCAAATAGGAAGTGTTGCGGTATTGCCCTTGTAAGGACGGGTATATTTGGGGTTTGTTAAGGAACTTGGTCAGTTGAGGGTGTAATAGGGCACAATACCTTGATGTGTGATCAGTGGTTGATGTGACTGTATGTCTCTGATTTGATGAGTAGTTTTTAATCTCAATATTAAAAGTTAAGTTTTATTTTTATTGACAGCACCTTGATTGTTCTAATGTTCTGAGTTTTGTCTGGTGCAGACAGCCGGACGATCCAGTATAATTTTGCATCAGGACAGGAATCAGTGAAAGCGGGCTCAATACTCAGCAACCTCCGATCCTGGACTCCGCCCACAACCATGACGCATCGTCCCACGGTCATGTACCGTGGGCGTGGTGTGGGCAGGTCTATCTCAGCCTACCTCTGGCGCGTGCGCAACAAATTTTGGCACGTTGTGGGCAGGTCTATCTCAGCCTATTTTTGGCGCGTGCGCAGTGACTTTGGCGCCGACGCCGTCCCTGACCTAGCGTGTAGGTCAATGCTTGTGTAGGGAAGATTAGCCACTGCCCGCCTTCCAAAACTTTGATGGACCGATGTCCTTTATAGACTCAAGCTTTTTCTTTTCAACCAGATTCTGCACATTGTTCCCCTGAGGAGTGTACCCTTACTGGTACACGAAACGCGTAGGGAAGTGTTTTTTATCCTTTAGTTTGAGGGTACAATAGTCGCACTTAGGGGCAGACTGGGGACCGCTCTTGTAAGGGCTGGGAGCTATTCCATGGGGTTAGGGTTAAGTTATAGTAGGGTGAACTAATAATACACCGCAACAGATTTCCCTACTCCCTACCCCTGGATGAAGACAGGTAAGAGCATAATTAATTCATTGCTGTACCTTCCTCCCTGGGATGAAGATTGGTGAGACCAAACCTTTCTATTTACTAAACATTCTTTGTTTTTCCCCATATCTGCTGAGCTAATTGCCTGTAGTAGTTCTATGCCCTCAAACACTGTGCATATATCCAGGACAAACTGTCCTGGTCCATGTTGATTGTCCCTCACTAGGTTTGACATACAATACAGTTGTGTTTGTTTGTTCATTTTTTGTAAATGCTGAGACCATTTACAAAAAACCATTTATAAAAAATATCAAGTTTTATTTATTTTTGGGCATTTGCTTTTGTAGACTGATTAATATTTATGCCTGGTCAAAAGACTGGTTCCCTCTGACTTACTAATCATTTAGCAAGGACTAGTTGCTGCTGTATATATTATTACAGTATATTGCATTCAAACACCCAAGAAAAAAATAGTAAATAAAATTGAAAAAAACTTCCCTAGAACTGGTGGTGAATTCCGTTATGGGAATTAGTGTGAGAAAATAAATAGTGCATACAAAAAAATTGTTCTCAAAGTAAAAAAATTGACATGTGAACAGACCCATAAAAATCAATGGGTCTATAAGTTATCCACAAAAAAAACTGATGGCACAGGGTGCATAGCCTCCAAATAGGGAGTGTTGCGGTATTGCCCTTGTAAGGGCAGGTATATTTGGGATTTGTTAAGGAACTTGGTCAGTTGAGGGTGTAATAGGGCACAATACCTTGATGTGTGATCAGTGGTTGATGTGACTGTATGTCTCTGATTTGATGAGTAGTTTTTAACTCTCAATATTAAAAGTTAAGTTTTATTTTTATTGACAGCACCTTGATTGTTCTAATGTTCTGAGTTTTGTCTGGTGCAGACAGCCGGACGATCCAGTATAATTTTGCATCAGGACAGGAATCAGTGGACTGGTTCCTCATTCATTGCAAAAAAAAAAAGTGTATAGCATGTGGACGTCGAAAACGTCTGTCTGAATTAACCCTACAATTGAAATGATTCTAATATAACCATTTGAGACTTAATAATGCCAAGTCTTCTTGTCCTGGTTGAGCTCTAACACACTTTCAGACACCAATCCTTTCCATACCTCTTGTACCTCTTCATGTCCTCCATAAAGTGCTGAAGATTTCTTTCTTTCTCAGACAGAAGTGCAGTAGTGAAATGACCATATAAGTCCGACAATGCCATTTACAAAACATCCCTGACCACTCCATTTGTGCCTTTTATCTGTGAGTGGTCCAATGCCTCTTCCATCGATAATATGCAGAAGGCAAGGGAGACAGGTGGAAATTGCATTTTATTGAGTAATATATAGGAAATTCTGCCGACAGGCAATGTAAGTCAGGCAAGATTTAGAACTGTGTTATACTTGTAGACTTTAGTCCTTTACTCAGTCTTTTTGCATGTGATTGATAGAATTTTTCCATTCAAAGAACAATTTAAAACAACATCCCATAAAAATACATTGAAGAATATGTCCTGTTAATAGGAGCTGAGCTGCCATTCCACTACACAATAAATGGAGCTGGATCCGTAGACTGTCTTTCTGTCTTCCAGCGTCAGCTTATTGTGGATCCCTACAAATGTAATATTGGTGTCCTGTCTTGGTTTAATACTGGGGGGGAATAAAAAGTTTTTTTTGAGTGGTGCTTCTTCACGATTTTTTTAATTAAATATATCCTATATAGTTTGTTAATGTTGTGATGTACCTTTAATTATTTTTAATACAAGATATATATTTTCCTAATATATATATATATATTTTTTTTTTTTTCTTTTGTTCTCATCCTCAAATGAGCAGTTTCTGATGAGCACACCCCTTGATTATCTTATTGTTTAGTTGTATCTGCACTATGGGGTACTCTATATTTTTTACAGCATTCAAATATTGTGATGTGGCTTAGGAAGAGCATTCTTATGGCACTCTAGAAACCCTGTCATTTTAAAAAATGGGAAGTGTAGATTGTTGTCAAACTTGATGTCTTTGGGTGCTCATCTAGGCCAATGATTGGTTCCCTCATGACATCATTGAAGGGCTCTAATAAGCTTCTGGGAGACTGTAAAAGGCTCCTGTAGCCGCCATTTGGCAGACTGTAACAGAGATCATTGCAAAATAATTGCAAAAAAATTAGTAAAAAGTTTTTTAAAACATTTTAAATCACCCCTCCTTACCTAGAATGCATGTAAAAATCTTAGACATCTCCACCTCCTAATAATTTCTGATCTACCTAAATATAAAAACTATTATCACATACAATAAACATGGTAATGGGGAGAAAAATCCAAATTTCTCTCCATTTTCTTTCCCATAATGATTTGAATTGTTCATAAGTTTGTATAATGCACCGAAGTATGAAAAAATTATGGGCATCAGAATATGTCAACAAAAGATGTTTTTTATGGAACGGTTTAGAATTTATTTAAAATGTATTAACCAAACTATATAAATTTGGTATCTCCGTAATTGCTCTGAGCAAAGATTAAAGTCATCTGGTTTGCAGAGTGAAAGTCATGAAACAGAGCCTTTAAGAAAATGATAACTACATTTTTTTTTTTTGCCAATTCCACCACATTCAGAATTTTTTGTGGCTTCCCGGGCATGGCACAGATAATTAGATGAGGCCAATAGAAAGTACAATTTAACCCACCGATAACAAACCCTTAGAGAGCTCTGTACACTGAAAAATCAAACAGATATGGCCTATGTAAGAAGGGGAGTGCAAAATGGAAATGCAAACCCCCCCCCCAAAAAAGGTCTTTAAGTGGTAAAAGTTACATTTAAAAGAAATTTGAAGTGCCAGAGATTCTTTTTAATAAGAGCAAGCAATAGAAGAGATAACAGCATAGATCTTCAAATGGGTGTGTATATGGGTTTTCACAGACCAAACACAGTACTCTGCAGCAGGATTTGGCAGTCAAATTGGCATTTGAGATAATTAGAGTTTGACAAGCCAGCTTCAGATCATCACATTGGCATATTTGTGACCACTGCTATTGGCTGCAAATAACTGGCAATATCACAAGGCAATTTTTTTTCTTTACACGTCAGTGATCCACTGCCTCAAGATTTAATTCTTTGTTGATTCCACATTCTAAAAATGCCGATTTGACATCACCCAAGTACACATTGTGCTTCATGTCTTTTAATGCGGTACGTAAATATTGTAAAATGACCTCAATATACATATGTAAAGCATAAATGCTGTTTTAGTACACAAAGACCTTGGTTGGAGTGTGACAAAATAATCTTCTTTCAAAGGCTTACAGCATTAGTGTATTTATTTAGAGGAGCTGATTAATAAGCAAATTGTAAGCAACTTATTGTGTTCTGTGTCTTGAGCCAGCTTCGAAGGCTTTTGGCACTAAGAGTGAGGGTTTACTTGGACGAGTGCATACCCTGTGCCGGAATGGATCTGGCTAGGTTTAGAATAGCTTAATCTCATTAAATACATGCAAGCAGTTATGCTGCTTAAGTGAACTTCAGGACAAGTTTAGTGGTGTCAAATCTAAAATTTGCTGATGCGCCTAGACATAAAAGGTTCATTATATAAAGATGCGGACAGTAATTTCTCATTAAAATTTCTGTCTTATATTTTTGTATGTTTTTCTAACATAACTGCTCATTATCTTGTCTATGGATAGGATCCTTTTTCATTATCCATGGAACAGCCGTATTCCTAAAAAAAACTATTTTCTAAAAATATGCTAATAAGCCTGAGGTGCTACGGCCGACATTACCGGCACACCCCTGGATCCGCCATGTTATTATCTATTCACTCCCCAATAATCAATATTGACCCCTTCATCCATTCCCCTGTTTGCAGATAGCCAGGGGGTCATTTTCAACCGATGTACTAAGCAATCAGTGCTTCTATGGAAAGTGTGCACACAGTTGCAACACAGTGCGACACAATTGAAGGTGAAACAGCAAATCGCTCATTAAATCAGTTATGGTTATAAATGTGGCGCAAACTAGGAACACACACCAACAGGCCCCTTTAGGTGCAAAAGTGTAAGACAAAATTATGGTAAAAAGATGTTCTTTTT
The DNA here is from genome assembly GCF_040894005.1 of Engystomops pustulosus. Classification (NCBI taxonomy): domain Eukaryota; kingdom Metazoa; phylum Chordata; class Amphibia; order Anura; family Leptodactylidae; genus Engystomops; species Engystomops pustulosus. Next base: position 125,663,277 of record NC_092411.1, on the reverse strand, counting down.
AGTGCAAACTTAGACAAAAAACTGGCACAGACACAATGATATATCTGGGGCTCTGAATCTGCATTGCATTTTAAAAAGCCTTGCAAACACAGTAAAAATGTAGCTCAAAACAATAATGGTGAATTTGTGATGCATTTCAAAAAGCAATGCAAACGCATCATTTCAGTGTGGCCTAAAAATGTACATTTAATATTCCCACGTAGCAGTAGGTAGGCCCCCAAAATCTATTTCACTGGTGGGTCCTAGATCCCCCAGTCTGACTCTAAAACGTACTAAAGTACAGTATAACATTACTCCATCTGTGCCAGAAGTGTTTCGGAGACTACAGCGCCCCTTCGTCAGTTACTACAAAATAAATAAAGCTGGATGACAGAAGAAAAAAAAATTGTATCATCTTTCTGTTATCTGAGGGGGATACAAAGAGGACTCTAATGCTTCCTTATACATTTCCTCTGTTAGTGAGGGGATCTCTGTCTTCCATCTACTCAAAGCTGAGATTTCTTTACAGGACACCTTAGCATGGATGAGATGGAAATGGAAATGAGACCTTCGGGGCCTTGGGATCTGAGCACGACAATGGGTTAGCTAGTAAATATGAGGAAGGGATCTGGAAATTTAGAGGAGTAAGCATGCCACAACTATTGGTAGAACTTAGATTGAGGGATAGTATGGTGAGAAAGGAGCGCAATATCGAATTGTCATACAAGTCAGTTAGAATGTATGTCAAGACTGCAAGTGGAAGAGCTCAAGAATACCTGAATTATACCATCAGGGGTATCTAAGACTATGGGGCTCAACTATTACCGATTTGCGCCACATTTAAAAGGGTATTGTGGCGTACACAATCGGATTTTGGTGCAATTACAGCAGCTTTCATGCAACACAAATCAAGGGGCGGGCCATCGGATGATCCAACGGATTCGGACTGAGCGCAGGATTTAACATTTAATTTGTGTCGCAATACAAACACTTACATGCACCGGGAAGAAGATGGTGAACTCCAGTGGACCTCAGCGGAGAAGTGACACATTCAGGAAATCGGGCGCACGATCTTAGTGAATCGCGCTGGAGTCCATGATCGTCGGACAACACAGAGCGGGTATCGCGACAGGGTAAGTATAAGTGATCCCATTATCTTTAAAAGCAGCTTGACTATTTTTTTATTCATTTAGTTTCTTTTATCTGCAGATTCTGCAACACAAACTTTTTAGGCTCCTCGCTTTATCATCATCTCCTCTTGTGTCTTATTACAAACCGAATACGGTTCTGTTGTTCAATAGAGATCACTATTATGTCTCCACAGCAACATTTCCCTCACAGTCACCAATAAAGTAACCGTGTCCCCATACAGTAGCCAATATAGTCACAGTCCATAAAAATGGTACCCAACAATCACATTGCCCCAGACAGTAACCAATAGTCACAGCCATTGACAGGAGCCAGTAGTTACAGCAGCAGCCCCACAGTAGCCAATAGACACAGTGCCCACCTCAATAGACAGTAGTCATAGTAATGCCCCTAACAGTCCCAGTGATGCCAACTCTAACTAGTAAATACAAAGCCTACCCCCAGTAGCATGCAAACACAGAGCGAGACCACAGTAGCTAGTAAGCACAGAGCCAGACCCCAGCAGCCTCAGTGCCTGTCCCTAGTAACTACAATGCCTGCCTCAGTAGTCACATTGTCTGCCCCCAGTAGCTAGTAGACACATTGATGCCTCCAGTAGCCACAGTGCCTGCCCCAGTTGTCACATTGCCTGCCCCCAGTACCCAGTAGTCACAGTGCTATCTCCAGTAGGCAGTAAATATTGAGCCTGCCCCCCAGAAGCCAGTAGTTACAGAACCTGTCCCAATAGCCAGCAGTCACAGAGCCTGCCCCAGTAGCCAGTAGTTATAATGCTAACAATAGCCTAGTAATGTCCAAGTATTAATAATGCCAGTAAAAGTGCAGTAGTAATAATATACAGTAGCCAGTATTAATGCCCCAAGTAGGCATTAGTAATGCCCCCAGTACCTAGAAGTAATGCCCTAGTAGCAAGTAATAATAAAGTCCTAAGTATCCAATAGTAATGCCAGTAGCCAGCAGTCATGCCCACACTAGCTAGTGGTCATACCATCACTAGCCAGCAGTCATGCCCCCAGTAGGAAGAAGTCATGTAGACTGCAGTCCTGTCCTCTGTAGCCAGTTGTCCTGCCCTCATTAGCCAGCAGTCATTCCCCCAGTAGCCAATAGTTATGTAGCCAACAGTCATAGCCTCAGTAGCCAGTAGTTATACCCCCAGTAGCCAGAAGTCATATAGTCAGCAGTCCTTTCCTCAGTAGCCAGTAATCATACCCCCAGTAGCTAGCAGTCATGATTCTAGTAGCAAGATGTCATGCCCTAAGTAGCCAGCAATCATGCCCCCTGTAGCCAACACACATGTAGCCAGCAATCCTGCCCTCATTAACCAGCAGTACGGCCCTCATTAGCCAGCAGTCATTTTTCCAGTAGCCAACAGTCATACCCCAGTATCCAGTAGTCATGTAGCCAGCAATCATTCCTCCATTTTTCAGCAGTCGTGCCCCCAGTAGCCACCTTCATGTAGCTAGCATCCCTGCCCTTTGTAGCCAGAAGTCCTGCCCTCATTAGCTTGCAGTCATGCCCCTAGAAGCCAGCAGTCATGTACCAGTATCCAGTAGTCATGTAGCCAGCAGTCATACCTCTAGTAGCAGACAGTCATGACCCCAGCCACCAAAAGCCCAAGTAGACATGTCCCCAATAGCCAATACGGTTAAACACTCTTTAACATACATTGCCTATGTGCCCTAACTGCCATAATAATATTCCCTGAATGTTCACCAATTCATTTATCATCCCTGATGCTTCTTTTATTGCAGACTCTCTGTGCACTCCACATAGACATGCAAACAAGCATCCTACACTGATAAATAGGAGGGACCTGCAGCAGGAGATAATGACTCATCCTAAGCCCCCTCCCCCTCCCCTTTAAGTGTGTATGTCAGTGAAATGGACTGATAGAAAAAAGACACACTGGAGGCTGCCATTATGGACGGACTAAAGGAGTGAGAAACATCTTGGGTAACCTGCCTTTACAGCACCACCGCAGGAGAAATGTTATTCCAAAATAAGAATCATCTATCCACTGAATGGGGGGTTAAATGTAAGAAGGATGGTGATCCTGCCCCTGGAACCTTTACTTTTTTAACTTTCTCTAGAATGCTAGAACAGACACGCTTCAAATAACCTAACAGTAGAGATAATATTATGGAGTCACACAAATTACTATGGCTGGTTAGTTGTGGCAGTACCAACACAAAAGCATAAGGATGTAAGTTGTGTTGCATGTTGCTGAGAATACAACAAACCAATGGATAAGAAACAAATTGTATAACGATACTATCAAAATACCATATTGAGACATAATATAAAGAGTAAATGATACCTAGATTAGTAATATCTACTAATATTTTGCTAAAAGCAAAGAACAAATGTTATGTATGCTGGCTCTTCAGGGGTCCCATATTTGGTTGGATTTATCAATTATTTAATAGTTTAGAAATGTGGCTGTTAAAGTGGCTATGCATTGGTTCAAACAATCACATTGAAAGACTAAGACAACGCATTTCAACATCAGAATGATGTCTTCTGCTGGTCAATGAGATATCTTTTACAGGCAGTCCCCGGGTTATATACAAGAAAGGGTCTGTAGGTTTGTTCTTGAGTTGAATTTGTATGTAAGTCGGAACTGTATATTTTATCATTGTAATCCCAGCCAGAACTTTTTTGGTCTCTGTGACAATTGGATTTTAAAAATGTTGGGTTGTCATAAGAATCAGGATTAACACTAAAGCTTCATTACACATTTGATAACTGTTACAGCTGATCATTGTAACCTAGGACTAAAGCACAATAAATTACCAATATCCAGAGGTCCGTTTGTAACTAGGAGTCGTATGTAAGTCGAGTGTAGGGGACCGCCTGTACTATATAACATCCCTATCCTTACAGGTAAGTACACTGGCTTTTCAACCTTATGATATCTTTTGTTTTTCTTGATGCAAAGAAGACATCATTCTGACGCTGAAAACTCTTACTTTCAATATAACCTATAAACGTATTCATGTTATGAGCTTCCACGGCTACGCAACAGTGAACATGAATCTTTTAAAATAATATTTTTTAAATAATTTGTTATAGTTGAATATTTTAGATTTTAGCTTCTTCTTACTATTAAATTATCCTTTTCACCAGTACCAGTGCATAAGTGACAAGTGATTTAAAGGGCCACATCTGTCCGGCTTTTCTGATTAAGAGTTTCACATTTGTTGTGACCTGGCAGTGATGTTAATGAACACTTACTGGGATTCTGCTTCTGTTAATTAATTTTCCATGTGTTACCAGTACACTGAGATACTCTCTCTAAGAAATTGCATGAACCCAGTTGCTTCAATTCCAAGCTTCCTCTAACTCCTTAAGCAGATCGTATTTTCAATTAGGAGCAGCACAAAACAACACAGTATACTAATAATACAAGTGTCTTAATGTGGCTGGGGAAGTAGGAGGCTTGCTAGGCATCCTTTGTAACTCAGTTGCAATACCATATGTCTCTGTTGACATTAAAGTGCTTAGTTCCAAATGAGTTGGCTTCATTCAGGCATCTTAATTCAAGAGTGGATGATTGGATCTTAAGCTAAAAACCTATTAAACAGTAAGTACTTATGTATCTGGGAGGTATTAAAGGAACATCATAGTGTGATGCAAATAAATCCTCCATCTAGTACTGGTTGGATAAGGCTTACTTGATCTCCAGATATCATTAAGAACAGGCTTATAACATAGCCTTTAAACCCAGGGGTCATTTTCTGTGTTTAAATGATTTTTAGCACAAAGCTCAGGCAACTTGGCTGTTTGACGAATAATTTATAGTGTTCAGATAAGATAAAATAAGCTAAGATAAGATAATATAAATTATGTTTCATTTCATATCTATTCTCTCTCACTGTAGAATTAGACTTGAATCAATGTAACCTATAAGATAAATCTGTGTTGTCTGTAATAACTGCACCTATTATACAATGACTAAATTTGAGTTTATGTAGCTCAATATAAAGGACTTTGAAGAAATATGTTTCTTCACAGCTAGGGAAAGCACAATAAATCCTCACAAAGTGGAGCTTACAACCTAGGAGATAAACGTGTCAGAATATTGATTTACTATTGATTTGCTATTAAGACAGGCAGCTTGTCAGGAGAATTTTCACAATACCCTTGCTGGTTTCATTTACTGCCTGAATTTAGACACAATGGTAATGTAAAGCATTTCGCAAACCACTGTTCAGTGAGAGAAGTCCCCTGCAAGGATAAACCAACCAATCTGGTTTGACAAGAGGTAAACAGTTGTTAGTTACCTCCTCATTCTATTTGAAATATAATGACAACCCAATTCCCAATAGTAAAGGAAACCTGTTATGAGGTCCAGGCCTGGTGATAGGGATGGTACAATGTAGTCTTAAATTCTGGGACATGAAACATTACACAAATAGGGAATTTTGAAAAGGAAAAAAATCACCTTGGAATGTCCCTTCCTGGCTAAAATGATGTCCCATAGGACACATACCTCATCATAATGTACCTTTAGCAGCTGACTCCCAGCTTGACATGGTGTATATGGCCTATGGCCCTAGAGGCAACATGATAATTCTGTCTGCCATTGGACCCAACTGTGATCATTCCGAATACTGACCTGTTTAAGATATATATCTAACATTTTTGATTTAAGTGTTTCAATTTAAATACAGTTTGTTTTTTTACTAGGAAAAAATCTCTAACAGGTGGTTATATGTATCCTGTTGATCAGAGAGGCACAACAAGTATGGCAGGGTGATCAAAGGAGGCAATAGCTGTAATATACAACAAAAAAGGGCTTTCACATTATAAGCAGTAATTTCCTATCTACATCATGGGGATGGTTCTGTGGGAGCCCCACAAATTACAAGAATAGGTGTCCATAAGATACGAACTAAAATAAAATATTCGCTATGTGCTTTGCACAACCTAGGGCCTGATAAAGCTCCTGCATCCACCATCTTCACAAAAGAACACAACTAGTCTTAGCATGCAGTGATAGAGCAAGTGGGGTTTTAGCAGACTTTTGGACAAATAGGGTGCATAAAAGTGTATAATGAATGTTTAGTCTTAAATTCTTAAATATACTCATGATAACAAAATGACATATTCTCTAAATCAATGTTATTAACTCCTTAGTGACACGTCCTGAAAAGGCTGTAGTGACCGGGCATTTTTAACAAATTTTCATATGCATCGGTTTAAGGTCCATAACTTTTTTTTTACATGGGGTGGCGATGCTTTTTATAGTGTAGCTATAGATTTTTTTTTTATTATATGGGGAAATGTCATTGTAATTTTATGAATATTTATTAATATTTGTGTGTATTTTTACTTTATATGTCCCTCATGAGGTCCTAAAAGACCCCAGGGGGATATTTTCACTTTTTTTTATATTTTACTTCAATTTTTTTTCTTTTACAAGTTTTCCCCTGTAACTGAGGCATTTATAAGAGCCTCAGTTACAGGGGAAATGAACACTGGGGATTCTGATCAAAGCCGTACTAGGTCTAATTAGACCTAGCAACTCTGTTTAACCCCTTTAGAGTCTATGGAGCCAGCGGCGGCGCCGGACCGCATAACCCTTCTCCCTAAGGTCTCCAGGTGTCTCTGATACCCGGAGATCAGGTCCTGCTCCCACAGCTAGCACTGGAGCAGCAGACTCGGGACCTGCACTTGCTTAGTCCTGGTGTTTATATTTTGGTTATCCCTGGACATGACCATAAACCCCTGACCATGGTCCGGCGGATTGATTCCTTTGGTATGAATAGCTTCTCTTGCACTGCAGGGGGAAAGGCAGGAGGCAGAGAGGACTACAGACAGAGGCACTTCCTGTCCAGCAGCGTGAAGAGGAGACAGCAGCAGCTCTACATACAAGATAAAGTCTGGATCTAAGGGGAGGGGGCATAGAAGTGCTGACTGTGTGTTTTATTGATTAGGTGAGGTAGCACAATGTGTAGTTCATTGTGTCTTGCATCCATCTCATGATCTGTCTGATCTCTCTATTTCTATGTGTCAGATATTAGGAGAATCTTTAGACGCCAGATGAAAGTGTAGCTAAACCCTGTACCACCATCATCTAAGCACATTGTCAGCACACATCATCTCATAACACAGAGGAATCTCTAAGTGTCAGCTTAGCTAGTGCCTGCCGACACTGCTGAATCTTAGTGACCACCCTAGACAGTGATAGGAGCAAAAACAGCAACAAAACTGACAAACTGACTGATAAATTCTCTTTGTTGTGTAACCATCACTGGGGAATTAAAATGTGAGAACTTTCTTTCATGGAGAAACCCATTAAAGCACTATTTCACTGTCTTTGCAAGCTATGATAAGATTCACACTAGGTGTGTCTGTGTCTTACACTGTGTGGTATCTGTTGTCCAAGATAAGAAGTAACTATGCACATGTGTTGCAGTCTTTCTGTGGCTAGAGGACATGTCCAGAATTTAACCATGTACAGTATTCACACAAAGCCCATATTCAAGTTTGCCAGGTATTAGTCTCATCATGTTTTCTAGATTTTATTATTTAGCTATCCACTGATGGAGGTAAAGAAAGAGACTTTTACCTATTGTCACATTTAGTTTACTTACAATGTCATTATTGTAAATTTTTGTCATTTGGAGTATTTCACATATACATGCTCTATTAATGGTTTTATAATTACTTTAGTAACTGTCATTCGGTCCAGAAATGACAAGAATGGAACAGTGGAGCAGTTTCACCTGTATCTGTGTAGGGACCCTCCGGATCCAAGGACATAGAGAGATGAAGTGTAGATTCAAGTGTAGTTAGAACAAGAAGTGGATGAATAGACTGTCAGAAATAGTGGATCACATTATCCCTGTCTTGATAATAAACATGTAGTAGAAAATGCAGTGCAACTGAGGAGATCCGAAGTGTGGGGTCAGCATCTAGTATCAGGAGTCCACAAGATATGGCAGTGGTGCGGACTGCAAAAGCCACTGTGGAGACAGTGCTACTACATAATATTGTTTTTTCATTTGTTAAGAAGTCTTCTGCAGGTTACAATAAAGATGGAAACTAAAGCTGTTGTGTGCGCCTATATAGTAAATAATACTGCCCTATATAGGTTGCCCTATTGATATACCCCCAAGTGATAGTGCCTTCTTAGTATACCATGTACAAAATGCCCCTCAACAGTAAATGTGTCCCTATAGTTGATGCAAACAATGATAATGTCCTTAAAAAATAAATTTACCCTTTGTCCAGCTACACTGTTTTGAATTCCCCTGAGTGATCCCAATCATAAAAATCCCCATAGAACCCTTTAACAGAAATAGTGCTCCTAAACAGTGACATTGCCTTCTTAGTTATCTCATATACTGTACAGTAATTGAGCCCCTTAAAAGGGTATTCCCACAAACCTAAAATTCTCAAATATACTCAGGATAATAAAATAACACATTCTCTAATTCACTGTTATTAACAAAAATAGTGCTTTTCACAGATATAATTCTAACCTTTCTCTATCAGTCTTGGCGTTTACAATTTGGTTGTCCCTGGATCCGACCATAAACTCCTGACTATAGTCTGCAGATTCCTCGGGCTCAGGCTAAATTCACACGAATGGCGTATATACGTTCCCCATACACTTCAATGGCCTTGCGGCGCCGCACAGCACCGTACCGTTCTTTAGCCGGTAGAAAGATAGGACACATGTGCTGTGTATTCCTATGGAGAGGGGCGGGGTGAGCAGCACTCACCTCCTCCTCCTCACCCCAGTGCCACCGTGTGCCCGCTGTGCTAAGCGGGCAACGGCAGTGTGAATGTAGCCTTGTCTTGCATTGCAGGGGGAAGGTAAGGAGGTAGAGAGCACTACAGACAGAGGCACTTCAAGGTCCAGCTGCAGCTTGTAGAGGAGACAGCAGCAGCTCTACAGATAAGATCTGGATCTGGGTGGAAGGGTGACATGGGGGGAACCTGGGGAATAGTGACCATAATATCATTGATTTTGTATTACGCTTTACTAAGAGCGTTAGTGAAGGGGCAACCAACACTCTAAACTTCAGGAGGGCAAATTTTCAGCAACTAAGGGAAGACCTTAAAGGCTGGCTATAGACTGGGATAATGTTCTCAAAGACAAAAGCCCCCCCCAAAAATGGGACTTTTTCTCATATAATCTGAAGAAGTCCTGTGAGAAACACATACCTTATGGGAAAAAGCATAAAAGGAACAAGAAAAACCCTATGTGGCTAACTAGTCTTGTAAGGAAAGCAATAAGCGAGAAAGATAAAGCGTTTAAGATGCTAAAACGTGAAGGTAGCGATGAGGCATTACAGGATTATAGAGAGAAAAATAAATCCTGTAAAAAGCAGATAAAGGCCGCAAAAATAGAGACTGAGAGAAATATTGCCAGGGAGAGCAAAAATAATCCCAAATTATTTTTCAAGTATATAAATGATAAGAAACTAAAAACAGAGAGTGTGGGTCCCCTTAGAAATAACATGGGGGTCATGGTGGAAGGAGATGAGGAAAGGGCCAATCTACTGAATGTCGCCTTCTCAACTGTCTTTACCCAGGAAAATCCCCTGGTGGAAGACACAATGAGGAATAATGTTAATTCTTTTTATAATGTCAACAGTTTAACCCAGGAAGAGGTACGGCGCCGCCTCGCAACCACTAAGATAGATAAATCACCTGGGCCAGATGGCATACACCCCCGGGTTCTGCATGAATTATGTACGGTGATAGACAAACCGTTATTTTTAATATTTGAAGATTCACTGAGGACTGGTTATGTTCCACAGGAATGGCGCATAGCAAATGTGGTACCAATATACAAAAAAGGATCAAATAGCGATCCTGGAAACTACAGACCCGTGAGTCTAACTGCTGTGGTGGGGAAAATATTTGAGGGGTTTATTAGAGATGCTATCCTGGAGTATCTCACTGTGCACAACCTTATAACCCAGCGTCAGCATGGGTTTATGAGAGATCGGTCCTGTCAGACTAATCTGATTGGTTTCTACGAGGAGGTAAGTTCAAGACTGGATCTGGGGGATGCTGTGGATGTTGTATATCTGGACTTTTCAAAGGCATTTGACACCGTGCCACATAAAAGGTTGGTATATAAATTGAGACTGCTGGGAATAGGAGAAAATCTGTGTATTTGGGTAAGTAATTGGCTTAGTGATAGAAAACAGAGGGTGGTCATTAATGGCACATTCTCAGATTGGGTTGATGTTACCAGTGGAGTGCCACAGGGGTCAGTATTGGGGCCACTTCTTTTTAATATTTTTATTAATGACCTTGTAGTGGGTTTACACAGTCAAGTTTCAATATTTGCAGATGATACTAAGCTGTGTAAAGTAATAAATACTGAGGTCGATAGTTTAGCATTACAGAGGGATTTGTGGAAGCTTGAGGGATGGGCAGAGAAATGGTTGATGAGGTTTAATGTAGATAAATGTAAAGTTATGCACTTGGGCCATGGAAACAAAAAGTATAATTATGTTCTAAACGGTCAATTACTTAGTAAAACTGAAGCTGAAAAGGACTTGGGGGTATTGGTGGATGGCAAACTTAATTTTAGTGACCAGAGCCAGGCGGCTGCTGCTAAAGCAAATAAAATAATGGGATGTATCAAGAGAGGAATAGATTCTCATGATAAAGACATAGTTTTGCCCTTATACAAATCCCTGGTCAGACCACACATGGAATATTGTGTACAGTTTTGGGCACCAGTGTATAAAAAGGATATAGTAGAGCTGGAACGGGTGCAGAGGAGGGCAACCAGGATTATTAGGGGAATGGGGGGATTAGAATACACTGACAGATTACAAAATTTGGGATTATTCAGTTTAGAAAAAAGACGACTGAGGGGAGACCTCATTACAATGTACAAATACCTGAACGGACAGTACAAGGATCTCTCCAAAGATCTTTTTATACCTAGGCCTGTGACCAGGACAAGGGGGCATCCTCTACGCCTAGAGGAGAGGCGATTTTACCATCACCATAGACAAAGGTTCTTTACTGTAAGAGCAGTGAGACTGTGGAACTCTCTGCCGCAGGAGGTTGTTATGGCGGACTCTATGTACATGTTCAAGAGAGGCCTGGATGACTTTCTGGAGAGAAAAAATATCACGGGTTATGGGGATAAAACATTTATTTAATTCTTAAAGGTTGGACTTGATGGACTTGTGTCTCCTTCCAGCCTTATATACTATGATACTATGATAGCAGTACTGACTGTGTTTTATAGATGAGGTATCAGTTCTGAGTGTGTTATTGTGGCTTATATCCATCTCATGACTCTGATCTGTCTCATTTCTCTTTTTCTATGGGTCAGATACTAGTAGAATGTACAGAAGCTAAATGAAAGTATATATTAGCCCTGTACACTAATAATCTAACACATTGGGGCAGATTTACTTACCCGGTCAATTCGCGATCCAGCGGCACGTTCTCTGCGCTGGATTCGGGTCCGGATTTATTAAAGTAGTTCCTCCGCCGCCCACCAGGTGGCGCTGCTGCGCTGAAAAGCATCGGAACGCACTGGAGCTCACCGGGGCAATTCAGGGGAAATCGGCAAAAATCAGAAATATTCGGGTAACACGTCGGGAAAACGTGAATCGGGCCCTTAGTAAATGACCCCCATTGTCAGCACACAGCATCTCATAACACAGAGGAATCATGAAGTGTCTGCTTAGCTTCTTCCCGCCCGCATGTGATAGGTCCAAAAACAGTAATAAAACTGAGTAGAATTGCAACGTTAGGGGCTAAAAATGATCTTTATTGTTTAAACATCACAGGGTATTAAACTTTGAGAACTTTTTTCCATGGAAAACTCCTTTAAATGAATGCTTCCCACAAAGTGCTCCATAAGAATAATACTATCCTAAATAAGCGACCTAAAAGATAAATTAGCACCATAGTTCTCCTAAGCTATTATCAGCACCACTGTAATGTTTCTAAACAAGAGCAGTTTGCCTAAAAAGTGATTCTGTCCATATGGTAGTATAAGTAGTAATATTTCCCCTAAACAACTACAAAGCCCCACGTTCTCTCGTAACGTTAGTGTACTTCCACTGTGTCTCCCATCATTGATTTTTTTTTCCTTAACCTCTTTTTAGTTTTTTCACTTCCATTTTTAACTCACCACCAAATCTATAACTTTTTTATTTTTCCAAATAAAGAGCTCTGTGATGGCTTATTTTCTGCGTAACAAATTGCACTTCATAGTGACAGTATTTAATATTCCATGCCGTGTACTGGGAAGCAGGAAAAAAATTACAAATACAGTGAAAGTGGTGAAAAAACGCATTTGCGACGTTTTTTTGTGGGCTTGGATTTTACAGCTTTGACTTTGCACCACAAATGACTTGTCTACTTTATTTATACCTGACTTGTATACTTTATTTTTGCCATTTTCTGGCGTCAATAACTTTTTCATACTTTGGTGTACGGAGCTGTGGGTGGTGTCATTTTTTGCAACTTTTGATTTTCATTGCTATAATTTTTAGGACTGCGCAACCTTTTGGCAAAAAAGTGCCATTTTCGACTTTGAGCGCTATTTTCTGTTACGGGGTTAAACGCAGTGAAAAAACGGTATTATATTTTGATAGATCAGGCATTTTTGGACGCGTCAATACCTAATGTGTTTATGATTTTTACTGTTTATTAATATTTAATAATAACAAATTCCTAATTTTTTTTTATTTTACTATTTTTCAGACTCCCTAGGGTACTTTAAACCTAAGTTGTCTGATCGATCCTATCATATAATACCATACTACAGTATTTTCCTCCTCATTCATTACAATGTGCAATTAGCACATTGTAATGAATGGGTTAAAACAAGACCGCCTTGGGTCTTTGTAAGACCCGTGGCTGTCATGACAATGGTTCGCACTACTCAATGATGTCTGGGGGAGCGACGATCCGCTGCAAGATGGCGAACAACAGGAAAACATCCGCAATTGGTGCTAGAGGGTGCTACCGGTAAGCTTTGCTGCAAACAAGACCGCCTTGGGTCTTTGTAAGACCCGTGGCTGTCATGACAATGGTTCGCACTACTCAATGATGTCTGGGGGAGCGACGATCCGCTGCAAGATGGCGAACAACAGGAAAACATCCGCAATCGGTGCTAGAGGGTGCTACCGGTAAGCTTTGCTGCAACATGCAGCAAAAACTTACCGGCTATGGAGAGGGCTCAGCCCGCGCGTTGTGAAGAGGTTAAAAACAAAGTGCACCTATAACTAAAGTGTTTCCTTAGTTCCCCTTAACCAGGGCTAGGCAAATGATTTTCCTATGGGGCCACTTGCGAAATTGGAATGGTTTTAAAGGACCAGACTAATATACTTAAGTCAGTTCTACCCAATACATAATACCTGCTCTCGTTATGCACACACGCAATGCCCTCTCTCACTACATCCCCATGAATAAAGTCTCCTCTCATTATGCCCCCATTTATAGTGCCCCCTCTCCTTTATGCCCTATATTATAACGGTCCTTCAATTATGCACCTATTTATAGTGCCCCCTCTCCTAAAGCCCCCTTTTATAATGCTCCTTCTATTATGCCCACATTTATAGTGCCCCTCTCCTTCTGACTTCTTTTATACTGCTTCCTCCATTATGCCCTCATTTATATAACCCCCTATCCTTGCCCCCCATGCCATACTCCCCTTTTTATGGCAGTGCAGGTTTTAAGACGCAAAAAAACCTGTGCTCACTTTTCCTCTGATCTCTCCAGTAGTGGCTGTCTTCTGTTCTGGACCTGCAGTAAGGTTCCCCTATGCGGCGACACAGTGACATCAGTAATTGCACTGCTAGTGCTGGTAGCGTTTTGGTGCTATGCTTAGTGGCAAAAGAGGGAGTGCATTACTACCTGCTCTGCCAAGGTGACAGTCATGGGCCCCACTCTCCCTGCGGGACTGGTCACAGGGTTGCGCACCTTTGTTGCTTCAGTATTCAGGGGCAAGGGCCTGCAGTCAAGCAGGGAGCTCATGCAGGCTGGTCAGAGACAGTAAGATGGCTTGATGTGGCCCACAGGCTGTACAATACCCAGGTCTGCCCAGGAATGTCATTTTTAGCTGGTGACAGGTTCCAATAACCCATAAAAATGATTTTTTAAATGTATTTGTCAGCATTATGAATAATTTCAGAAGCTTATAATAGTTTACGTTACATTAGCTGACTCCCTGCCAGTAGCATGTAATGAGCCCCGGGGGAAAGAGGAGCAGCTGCAACATCTGTGTGCCTGTGTCAGTCCCCTCTCCTCCACACTCATCCAACTCCGTCAACCCTCCAGACTTCCTGTCACGTTCATTGAGCAGGCAGGGGACAGGGGTGGTGTTGAGCAGAGGGAGACTGCATGAGGAGACACAGGCACTAATAGCTCCGCCCTAACCCCAGGACTCACCACACATTGGTGAAGAGGGCAGGGTTGAGGGAGTTGGATAAATGTGTGGAGGAAAGTAGACTGCCACAGGCACACAGAGTCTGCAGCTTCCCCCCCCTTTCTCCTTTCTAACACATCTCCAAATGGTTGCTTGGCAACATTCAGTTTCAGCTCTTTCAAAAGATTTTCAATTGAGTTCAGGTCTGTACACTGGCTAGGCCACTCAAGAACCTTCAGAGTGTTTCTGATCATTGTCATCATGGAAGACCCAGCCAAAGCCCACCTCTAATACTATTACTGAGGGAACAAGGTTGTTGGCCAAAGACTCACAATCATCCGTACTCACTTCGATAAAGTGCACTGGTCCAGTCTCCTTTTCAGAAAAGCACCCTCAAAATATGATGTTTCTACTCATGCTTCATAGTTGGGATGGTGTTCTTCGATTTGTACTCATCCTTCTTCTTCCTCCAAACAAAGCGGGTGGAGGTCTATATTGTTCTCTTCTGACCATATGACCTTCTCACATGCTGGATTGCCCAGTTAGTAATTGCGAACTTCAAATGTGCCCTGGATTTTTTTGGCCAGAACGGCAGATGTCCCTGTCTCCTGTCCACCGACTTTCTCCACACTCATCTCTATTTGCATCCTCTGGACAGATGATTACTGTAGTGGAGCATGGTGCCGGCAGCAAGGGGCAGAAGAAGAGGACAATCACAAGTAAACAGAGGTGGTAGGTCCCCGCTAACTCTTGGTACACTTTATTGACCTAATATGTAAATTTCGTTATGCGGCTACTGGGGCGTGGAGTAGCCGGCACGAGGCTACACAGCGCGGCTACTCCACGCCCCAGTAGCCACATTACTCCTCCTACACTGTTGTGTGCGGCGCGCAGCTCCTCGTAGCTGCGCGCCCTCGTCCGACAAGCCGGCTACTGCGCATGCGCAGTAGCTCCGGCCTCGGAGCTGGGACTGCTCAGCCGGTGGCCTGCGTTCTGCGCATGCGCAGAACGCCATCATGATGGACGAGGGCGCGCAGCTACGAGGAGCTGCGCGCCGCACGCAACAGGGTAGGAGGAGTAATGTGGCTACTGGGGCGTGGAGTAGCCGCGCTGTGTAGCCTCGTGCTGGCTACTCCACGCCCCAGTAGCCACAAAACGAAATTTACATATTAGATCAATAAAGTGTACCAAAAGTTAGCGGGGACGTGAGGATTAGCTCTAAGAAGAGCTATCCTCACGTCCCTTACATCCAACTACCACCCGATCTACCTTTATAGGTAGATTCGTGGTGGTAGGTTCCCTTTAAACAGCTGAAATCTTTGCTGAAATTTTCATACTTCAGTGTAAGGACCTGTGTAAGGTGGCCTTTATATCACTTTGGACATATATAATATTTTAATCACTTTTTTTCAAATATTTATGGATGTTAAAATGGCAAAAAGGATGCACAGGTTGACTAGGATGCAATTTTCCATTACAGCATTCTCGACACAAGATCATGGTATTTATATTTTGATAGATTGGGCAATTTGGGACACAGGGATACCTAACATGCTATGATTTTTCTTTTGCTTATTTTTATGTGCAAGGGGTCTTTTACATTTTTATGTGTTTTTTAATATATTTTTTTTAATTTTTACTATTATGTAAGGCCCTCTTGGGTCTGTTAACCCTGGGGGTCTCTTCAACCATACAATATACAACTATATTGCAGTAAATTGTAAATCTACTACTAATCATGCAGTGTATAGTGGATTACGTTTAACCCTTTCTATGTACAAATATTCTGTTCTTTAGCGTTCCCTGGTGGCATGCTGTGATGATTAAGTGGTTTGTACTCTGTACCTCAAACCTATGTTTGAATCTGAATCACAGTGAAAACTAGTCTCCTATCTTGGCAGTAGAATATATTTTGTTCATATTTTTTGCAATTTTATGTTTACACCAAAGTAAGACCTACTAATTAAGTTAGTTCATATACTAAATATAAAAAATGTTGAGATTTTTTGGTTTTCAAATTAAAAATGTATCATTACATATAGTGACCCCTACAGTCAAAACATATGTTTACATGCTATAGCAATAAACTGGAATGTTTCTAACATCCCACTCTATTATACAGAATCATATAGACAAAAACATCTACAAAATGTTTTGACCAAAACAATATGATGTAATCTACTTTTCTAATAAAAGATATGGGAAAATACAGAAAAAAACATAAAGATAAAAATCATATGGCAATGAGAGAGTTAGATTTGCTGTCACTGACCTCAAACTGAATGCAATTTACAAGAAATTAGATGTCTTTCTGTGTTTCTCTAAAACGTAAATGGAAAAATTTTCATAAAAATACTGCCCCTTCTGCCGTGATAGGAGACTTAACTCCTGCCGTGACTCGGATTCGAACCGAGGTTGCTGCGGCCACAACGCAGAGTACTAACCACTATACGATCACGGCAAGCCACCAGGGGACTCCACATATCTGCGAGCACAACAGCTGATAGACCGAACAGCGAGGGACAGAGAGCTCTTATGCCATCTTGTGGTGTATCTGCTCACTTACACATACTGTCTTATGGTTCAATAGGAAAATATACTTTAGACAAGGCACGAGGTAGAATTGTTACATTAAGCTGAATAATAAATAAAACTAAAGTACATAGGAAATAAATAATCCATCAAAGGCTACATATACAAAGTAAAAATCATAAAGCAACATTATATCTCCTAAATATTTAGGGACTCTATAAGATGGAGTCATTATTTTACATCAGCATTGAAAATTGGTAAAATCTCTACAAAATGCAGACTTATTCACTAAAGCACATGGACAAGTATCTTCAAAGGCAAGTGATAAATTCTAAGCGCTGAACAGGATTGACACTAATCAAATAACACCACAAAAAAGAGGAAAAAAAATGTAGAAAGAATAAAACAAGACTTTATTAGATCAATCCAGATCAGAGTATACACAAAAAAGTCCACCAATGCTCAAATAACATAATATACATTATAAATAGATTGCACTAGGCCTATATACGAAAGGTCTAATCCTCAGAACAAGTCAAGGTATTTGCTTACAAACAAGTATTGCACATTACCCAGAGGAATAACAGAGGACAAGGGACACATACACAGGTAAATACAGACCAAAGGTGTCGTAAAAGATCTTTGGCTAAAAGGGTTAATTTGAAAGGCACCTTACAACTGCAGGGCGGTTCAAACCCTAGATAAAGATCTTTTACAGTGGACACCACCCAACACATGTTTCGCCTTCATCAGGGGTTTTTGTATCACATTTCCCATAACTAATCATGTAGCAACTTCTATGCTGTAATATAGAGGTTTAATGATTGGTAAAAGGTAAATTTTGTTTGGCACAACTTCAGGTGTTTATGAGATATATAACAATTGAAAACGGATTTTGACATAGAGCAAACCTATTTAGAATTGCCGATAGAATAGTAACTGCCCATGCTTCATTGATCTTCAGTCCCATGTACAAATCGCATATACTATTATCCCCGGTACCATGTTCGTGTATGTAATAGGGATTTTTCCAATACATTTTTTTAATGTCAGTTTGGGCTTTAATAGTCAGATTACTTTTGGATCCCAAAATAAACTATTGTGTACAGCAACCAAAAGATAGCATGTTAGATATAATTTCCCCTGACACTTGCAGAGTTGGGTCTTTGTGAGCCTTGTCTCCCTTCCCTCATTGAAACAACCATTAACGCTCTGTATGCAGTCATTTTCTGTAAATGTTCAATTAAAGGGGTATTTTATCTGCTGTACAGGAAACGGAGCTCTGGTTATATGAACAAGTTATGGTTTCCTGCACAGCAGCACTTCCATCTACCTGCTGTACATGGAACTACAACTAAGCTACATTTACTTTAACCCCTTAAGGACGCAGCCATTTTACAGCTTAAGGCTCAGCCCGATTTTTTGGATTCTGACTTGCTTCGCTTTATATGGTTATAACTTTTGAACACTGTTACTTATCAAAACGATTCTGAGATTGTTTTTTCCCCACATGTTGTACTTCATTTTAGTGGTAAATTTTGGCAGATAAGTTTTGCGTTTATTTACAAAAAAAAGAAAATATGATAAATTTTTTGAAAAATTTGCCATTTTCGAAATTCTAAATCACCGCGTTTTCAGGCAGATAGATTTACCACCTAAATAAGTTGCTGAATAACATTTCCCATTTGTCTACTTTACATTTTCATAATTTCTGAAATGTCTGGATAATTTATTTTGATGTCACGCGGCTTACAAATAGAATATCGCTTTTCCGGATTTTCAGAATTGACTATTTTGGGGATAAATACAGTTTTGAATGAAATTTTACATATTTAGCATCAAAACCCCCTATATAATCTACCCATTTTCAAATCTGCACCCCTCAAGCTATCAGAAACAGCTTTTACGAAGATTGTTAACCCCTTGAGATCTTCATAGTAATTGAATCAAAATGGAGGTGAAATTTAGAATGGTCATACTGTTCCCTTATACGTTCATTTAGCACTAAAATTTACACATTTCCAAAATATAAAAAGAGAAAACCCACCATACAATTTGTTCTGCAATTTCTCCTGAGTACAAAGACCCCCCACATGTGGCTGTGACTTGTTTTATGGGCGCACAGCAAGGCGCAGAAGGGAAGGAGGGCGCTGCAGCTGCCAGGATTTTAGTTTCCTCATTGGCCCCTTTTGAAGGCTATAAAATTTTCGCTTTTGCGTTATTTGGGTCATGTGACGGCATTTTTTTTGCGGGATGAGATGCTTTTTCCATTGTTACCATTTTGGGGTTGGTATCACCTATTGTTGAAAATTTAGGAACTTTTTTTGAGGGCAGGAGTAGAAAAGCATCAATTCTGTACTGGATTTTTGACTTTTTTTTTTTTGGTGTTCACCGTATAGACTAATAATCATGTTAGCTTTATTCTATGGGTTGATACGATTACGGGGATACCAGACATGAATATATTTTCTTACGTTTTACTAAATTTGTCAAACAAAACCCTAATGTGGGGAAAAATCTATAATTTTTGTATTGCCATCTTCCAAGTGGCATAACTTTGTTACGTTTTTGGCTACGGAGCTGGTTGATGGCGTGTTTTTTGCGGGACATGTTGTACTTTGCACCAGTATCATGTCTGAGTACATATGGTTTTTTGGTCGCATTTTATAGCATTTTTTGTGGGATTGAAAAGGTAAAAATCATAATTTTTGGAGGGTTTATAACAGTTTTTTTTTACGGCGTTTATCGTGGGGGTTCAATAATGATTTACTTTTATTCTACGGGTTGTTACGGACGCGGTGATACTATATATGTGGGGTTTGTGTTATGATTTAGACTTTTTTTTGAGTTATATGTCTCTTTATATGTTTTGGGGGTTTGGGGCATTTTTAGTGATTTATGACTTTATTTTTTTATTGAATAACTTTTTTTTTTACTTTTTCACTTTTATACCATGGGACATGAAGAAGCAATCTTCTGATTGCTTCTTCATGATAATATTCTGCAATACTGATGTATTGCAGAGTATTATCAGTGTCAGCCTATGCACTTGCATAGGCTGGCACTTTGCCAGTAAGATGACGTCACAGACGCCATCTTACTGGCAATTCTTGCTAGTAACTCTGGGGTCCAGATCGGACCCCAGAGTTACTATAGCAACGATCGGCGCCCCCCGAAAACGGTTCGGGGGAGCCGATCGTGGGGGAAAGACCCCCCAGATACTTGTTAGATGCCGCGGTCGCGCTGACCGCGGCATCTAAAGGGTTAAGCACCCGCGATCGGAGACAACTCCGATCGCGGGTGTTACACTGGGGTGCCGGCTATTAGTTACAGCCGGCACCCCGTGTTTCCCGATGCCGGTTCGGCTCTGATCCAGAGCCGAGCCGGCATAAGCGCCGTGGCGGATATATCCGCCACTGAGCGCTAAGTCACTGCGCTCCGTGGCGGATATATCCGCCGCGGAGCGTGAAGGGGTTAAAGGAAACCTACCATGAGGAATCTACTATCAGCAAAAGATCTGATGGTAGACTCCTCCTCCCTGCCTCTGCTCTAATCTGTAATGTAATCATCCTGGAACCTAACCTAGCTTTATTTCAGTAATATCATGGAAATTAAATGCAGAGGCTAATGGGGAGTGGAGTAGTCTTAGTTCCCACTGCCCGGCCAGGCTAGTCCATGCCCCAGTAGCCTCTGCAGTTAATTTACATATTACTAAAATAACGTTTTTAACAAGTTTGGTTCCAGGATTATTAAAGTAGGAATTTAAAGGTGTGAGAGATCCATTGCATCTAGATTGTGGTTTGCCACAAATTAATATGGCAGGAAGGCCCCCTTAAAGGGAATGTGTCACCGGAAAATTACCTATGTTTAACCAGGTTACAAACATATATATATGTATATATATATATATATATATATATATATATATATATATATAGGGCCGGATTAAGGTTCGTGGGGGCCCCTGGGTGCAAAATATGATGGAGGCCCCCATTGAATGTAGTCCAGACAGGGAACAGCTCCCCCAGTAATCACTGTATACAGCTCCCCCAGCAATCACTATATACAGCTCCCCCAGCAATCACTATATACAGCTCCCCCAGCAATCACTATATACAGATACCCCAGCAATCACTGTATACAGCTCCCCCAGCAATCACTGTATACAGCTCCCCCAGCAATCACTGTATACAGCTCCCCCAGCAATCACTGTATACAGCTCCCCCAGCCATCACTGTATACAGCTCCCCAGCAATCACTGTATACAACTCCCCCTGCAATCACTATATACAGCTCCCGCAGCTTCTCAGTTTATGCCACCTTCAGGCTGGAGTGATTTTGCACCTAATTTGCATCTAAATTAACAAGTTGCTAATGGTGAATCATTATTAGGTGCAGCGAAACATCTGAATTGGTAGGATAAATGAGGAAAACATGGTTATTTTTGCCGCCAGTTAGTTTGGTGTTTAATAGGAAAACTGATGCAAAACAGTGTCACATTATGAGTAGTCGCAGAAATAACAAAAAAAAAACAAGTGATACATCTGGCCCATAGTCCTCAGAACCAGTCAAGGTATTTGCTTACAAACAAGTATTGCACATTACCCAGAGGAATAACAGAGGGCAAGGGACACATACATAGGTATATACAGACCAAGGGTGGCCACCACTCGACACATGTTTTGCCTTGCTTCATCAGGGGTATGTGTGTATGTAGACCATTGTCCTCTTTCCTTTGCGTAATGTACAATACTTGTTTGTAAACAAATACCTGGAATTGTTCTGAGGACTATACCTTCTATACCTCTACACAGGTTTCTATGATTTATTTATTATGTACATTTAGTTATTTGACCATCAGTGGACTTTTTCTGTGTTATTTGAGGGGATATTTGATTCTGTCCATGCCTTCCTATTACTTGGATCAGTGTTCACTCTTCTCTAGTTACAAAAGTTATAATATTGAAACTTTCATTGAATAAACCTTCACATTTTCACATATGTATATTATTCAGCCTCTGAGCTATAAGCTACACACATGCCAGTGTCGGTGTGTCTAAGATGCACAAGCTATGGTCTCATAGGGCAGCAGCACATGATTGTGATGATGTCACAGGAGGCAGGTTCCGCCCCTCCATCTTGCTGATTGCAGTCCTGTTAAGAATGGTTGCTATGGGCCAAAAAAGGTACTAAATGTCGACTGAGATGCCAAATACTTTGTAGAATACCTGGAGCAGGATGACAGTTATGCTTTAAGGACACGGCCTAAAAAGGTCTTAAGGAGACAGCACCTTTTTCTTTTTTCCTGCTAAAATTCCATAAGATTTAACTTTTTTATTTTTTAGCAGACATATGATAGCTTGTTTTTTGCGTTAAGATTTGTATTTTTGAATTGGTTAATTTTTATGGTAAAAATTGATTAAAATTTATTTACTCTTTCCTGCAGTGAAACAGAATAAAACAGCTGTTTTGCCACTTGTTTTTTAGTTAAAACTTTTGCACAGTTCACTGTACAATATATAAATAAATTATAAAATTATTCTGTAGCTTCTGTATGATTAAGGAGACACCAAACATGTACATGTGTTCTTATGTATTAATAAAACACTTTTTTAAGAAAACTGCATTTGCGATTGTATGTGTCGCCAAATCAAAAGAGGATTATTATGGCTTGTTTATTGTGCGAAACGGTCAGGGTTATATTGATACTATTATAGGGTACATATGACTTTTTGATCACTTTCTATTACATATTGTTGGGAGGTAGGAAGCACTTAAATAGCAATTTTTTATACCCCTCACAATACATGAATAATAATAATGTATTATCTGCTAGGCCAAGGTCACAATGGACATGACAATACCAAATTTTGTGTGTGGGGGGTTATTTCATTTTTTAGCATAAACCATAATTATATATAGGTAAATGGGTTATTTCTGTGAGGGTTTTTTCATTAATTTTTATTTATTTATTTTTAAAAACGTTATATAACTTTTTTTTACTGTCCAACTAGGGGACTTGCACTGGGGGTATCTTAATCCCTCATACAATACATTGCAGTATTGACAGTTTGCCTCATAGGCCACCGTACAAGGCACACAAGGCAGAGGTCTTCAATTGAACTCCAGCTGCCATGGAAACCATCTGGCACTCCCTGTTCCCTCTGTCCCTCTCATTAGATGCATTGGTCTTGCTTGATTGTGGCAGTTAAACAGGGCTTAAACTGCAAGGAGAGAACTCCCTGCCATGCAGTCACAGCGGGTTTCCTGCTCTGGATGGCGCTGGTACACATGCAGTTCCAGGGCAATCAGCAGAATAATGTAGATCGTGCTAATGCAGCAACAACACTGTAAGTAGGGAAATATTTATTATCCTATGGCCTTAAGCTTGCCTCTTAAATTGTAAATATTCTAAAGCAAAAATAAAAACATAAATTATATAATTAAAAAAGATCACAAACCAAAATAAGAGAGCACTTTTAGATACCTGCAAGTTATTGGTGTTAATCTGGCACCTGGTGCTAATTTCCATAATTATCTGACAGACCCTATTTACCTGACAAAATAAGGGCACTTTCACACATGCGTTGTTTTTCATGTCCGTGGTTCAGTGATTTTCATGGACGCCTTACTGTGACATTGGGGGTCATTTACTAAGGGCCCGATTCGCGTTTTCCCGACGTGTTACCCGAATATTTCCGATTTGCGCCGATTGTACCTGAATTGCCCCGGGATTTTGGCGCACGCGATCGGATTGTGGCGCATCGGCGCTGGCATGCACGCAACGGAAATGGGGGGGCGTGGCCGAACGAAAACCCGACGGATTCTGAAAAACCGCCGCATTTAAGAAAAAAAATGTGTTGCGAAAATTACACTTACCTTCGCCAGGTATAGGCCGGTGAATTTCAGGGCATTCCAGCGCGCCTCCGGGGAACTTCAGTGCAGCAGCGCCACCTGGTGGACGGCGGAGGAACTACCTTAGTGAATCTGCTCCATTGTTTCCAATCCGTGTTTTCACATTTCAGTTATTTTCCACTGACCCATTGTCCATGAAAAAAATTTAGAAACATGTCCTATTTTTTAACAGAAGACAACAGAAGTCTATGGGTCCACAAAAAATAGGGCATACATAAATGATAACAGAACCACCTGTCATCACTTTGCATCAACCAATGGAAATATCAATGTCAAAAATTAAAGACATCCCAGGATACTCTTTATGTAGGTGTAGCACAAAACACAATTCAGTGGTGCTAAAATCCTTAAATAACACGGTCCAAAACTGCAGAACTGAAGAGATAAGAAATGTATGGAGGCCGGAAGAAGAGCTGGACCGCACAAAACAGTCATTGCCTTCTTGTGGGTATTCTGACCTCTCTCCCTTGTATGTCCCATATGTGATTATTTGTTGTTAGTTCTACAATAAAGAAGAAAAAACAATTTTAACAGAAGAATGGTGAGTGCCGTCCATTTCTTATATATTCAGTTCTACAAATGCAAAAAAGAATCCAAGAGAGGACAGGATAACGCAGATAATCTCCAAGGGTGATCATATTAAGACTGCAGTTGGAATTGCTCAACAGTTTAGCACTGAACAGAATAATTATCTGTTTCATCATCATGACTTTAGAGCATTTTGAATGAAAGTCCACTCTGTAGTTAGCAGAAATAATTTAAAGGCTATACTCACCTTTTTCCCATATACTATGTATGCTCACTTGATTTCTATAATCTAACATTGATTAACATTTGAATGATTTTTTAAAAGGGGTACACCATCCCACTAGAACAGTGTTTTAAAAATTACCAAAGTATACTAACCCCTTGACACTCTGTGCCGTAGCTGTACGGCGTGGAGGTGCGGCGGATGTATGAAGAGGGCTCACAGGTTCTTCTGTTGTCGCCGTCAAAGCTGCCGGCAGCATGTAATAGACCCACACGCCACCGTCTTGGATTTGATGGTCGCTCCCCCCGAATGTCATCGGGGGGTGGCGATCAGTTAACATGACAAAGACCCAAGGCTGTCTGGTTTCTGAAGATTTGTTACAATGAGCCAGTGGCTATTTGTAATGAATATTGTGCAAAAATGCCATGTACTGCCATACAGTAGCATTGCAGTATATGGTAGGAACGATCAGACCATGTAGGGTTAATGTACCCTAGAGTAAAAAAAAGTAAAAAACCTAAAACTTCAAATCACCCCCCTTTTAGTAGAACTGATGTAAAACATAATAAACAGTACAAATCATAGACACAATAGGTATCACCACGTCCCAAAATGCCCAATCTATCAAAATATAAAAAACAATTATTGCTGACAGTGAACTACATAACGGAAAATAGCGCATGAATGTTCGAAACGTGACTTTTACACCATTTTACATAACATAAAAAATATAATAAAAGGTGACCAAAATGTCGACTCATTTCGAAAAAAAATTACACCTTTCTTTTTCGTACACATTCGTTTAATTTTGGAAAATGTATTAAAACACAATAAAACCTATATAAATTTGGTATCACTACGATCACACCGAACCAAAGAATAAAGCACAGTGAAATTCGTGAAAACTAAGCCCACAAGAAAGTGACGCGAGAATGTTTTTTTAACAATTTTTCCACATTTGCAATTTTTTTCCAGCTTCCCAGTACATGGCATGAAATAATAAATAATGTGACGGAAAAGTAAAATTTGTTACGCACAAAATAAGCCCTCACACAGCTCTGTACACGGAAAAATTAAAAAGTTATGCAAGAAATGAGCGAAAAAACCCTGCTCAAAGTCCTTAAGGGGTTAACAAAAAAACCCTGTATTTTGCAAAAATGTGATGATCATAATTAGATAACAGCAAAATCTGAGCACAGAGAAAGAATATAAAATAAATTTTCTGAATATAAATAACATCAGTCACTAATTAGTAGGACGTGCATAGGTCTTTGCTTTGAATGACTTCAACACATCTGCGGCCAGAAAACATCACTAGTATCTAATACTGCCCTGGTGTGATTTTGGTCCACTGTTCTTCTGGCCTCTTCTGCAGATCTGTGACGGTTTCTTGGCCATAACTTTGTCATCAAAGATTTTCCAGAGTTTTTCTGTCGGGTTTAGATCAGGACTCTGAGATGGCATTTCATTGTCATGCATGAAAATTGCTGCCTGATGAACGCAAGGAAGGAACCATGTGTTGTTGAAGAAGGTTCTTGCATGCACTCTACTATGTAGCAATTTGAGAAGTCCAACTTCTGCTGCAGAAAACATTCCCCAAACCATGACATTTCCTCCACCACCTTTGACCGATTTCTTTACACACTTTGGGGTCTGTTTTTCCCCAGTTTGTTGACAAATATAATGTTTCCAATTAGACCCAAGTAAGGTAAACTTTCTTTCATCACTGATCAAATGAACTGTGGACCACTTCACCTCTACATTCTTGAAATCACAGACTTGGAAAATCCAACTTCTCTTGCTATAGCTGATAGGGTCACCCCTTTGGCCTTTATCTGGACTACCTACTGATGGATGGTTTGCTTCACTTTGGAAAGTCAGTGAAAACTGGAAAGTTAGGCTACCACTTAAATACGGTTAGTCAGATAATAAATTAAATTAGGACCAGGTGCCATATTAACCCCAATAACTTGCAAGTAGTTAAAAGTGTTCTCTAATGTTGACCAATGTTTTTTTTTTTTTCATTTTTCTCATTTACATTTTTATTCTGTGCATTAGAATATAAAAACAATGTATGACATAAGCTTAAAATACTTCTATTTTACTAATGTTAGAATACATTCACATATGACTACACACCTTTACATTTAGAAAATGGTTTATATAGAAATATATATAGGGTGCTATAAGTTATACTAAAGGGGTATGTTGTGTTGTGAGGGGGAATGTTATGTGTGGGGTGAACTGCAAAATCAGTTGTGTGAGGTATATTTAATATTGGAGCACAGTGAAGGACATTGTTAATGACTGTGATATTTTTAGGGCACAGTGTGGGAATGTGTTGAAAGGAGCTAATGAAATATGTGTGGTTATATTATGCGGCTATAAGTCACGGCTGGGAGAAGTCAACGGTTTGCTAACCTGGTTTATGGAGTCAAAAACAAAATATAGCACCAGTGAACTTTTTTTTTATAATTAGGGTTATGAACAATGGAAACATCAGGTGATACAGCAGGGGAAATTATTAGAAACTACAGTTATAACTGTACCACTTTTTAGACAATATAATGTTTTAAGTAATTTTATGTCAATACAATAACCATTTCCTCTGTTTTATGTGAGAAAATATAAAATATATTGATTCGGAGTAAAGGCGGTCCCCTATTTAAGAACACTCGACTTACATACGACCCCTAGTTACAAACGGACCTCTGGATATTGGTAATTTATTCTACTTTAGTCCTAGGCTACAATGATCAGCTGTAACAGTTATCACAGGTGTCTGTAATGAAGCTTTAGTGTTAATCCTGATTCTTATGACAACCCAACATTTTTAAAATCCAACTGTCACAGAGACCAAAAAAGTTCTGGCTGGGATTACAATGATAAAATATACAGTTCCGACTTACATACAAATTCAACTTAAGAACAAACCTACAGACCCCATCTTGTATGTAACCCGGGGACTGCCTGTAATGTCATAATATCATTGCTGTTTTATTATAACTTCGTAAAGTGACCTATCACTCAATTATGGCATGTGTAGGGTGTGCAATGGTTACTACAAATCCTGTCCAACTTTGCACAGTACTGGTCTGATGATAACAGTCTGGTTTACCTGCACCATTATGTTGAAATGTACTAAAATGTATATTCTTAGAAGGGACTAGATCATTTTATTTTATAAATAGGGACATTAATGGTAACTAAAAGTAACTTTCCATTTTCATTAAATAAAATAATAAAATGGTACAAGACAAGAACAATAATCACATGTTTTTGCTGCAGCCAAGTGGGAGCAGTGGTCAATTGTCAAGTGATACGGCTGTAAAGGCTCAAAGCTTTTTAACTCCTCCAACATTTAATAACATACTATAGCAATACAGTTTCCATCACATTCACTGAGAAAGAATACCATGCATTGAATTTTCTGTATAACATCACAAGGGATTTACCATCTTTCTAGAAATGCAGAGGAAGCAGGGAGAAAAGGGAAAAGTGCAAGTGTAAGAGCCAGAGCCCCAAGGACCGAAGAAGCTTTGGTGATGCTTCCCAAAGCACTTGAACATGATATGCATAAAGATTAATTTGTAAATGTCCTAATAGAGGGAGATCACTCTTCTCGAAAGAATATTTATGTTGTTCACAAAAGCTTCAACAGATTCCCATGCATTAAAAATCGAGAACCTATGCAGTACTTGGATTCAATATAACATAATTTTGCAGACATACGTAAAACTTTCCTTATTTTTAATTGCTTAAAAACAAGTACCAGCAACATAAATAGTAACAAGACAGACCCTAGTATAGTCTTGGAGATTTAAAATCACATTGTACTGTTGCTGTGTATCGATAAAATCCACCTGATAAGATGGAGAAGCTCTTCAATCCCATATTGCATGCATGTCTTGGCAGCCATCAGATGTCACTGTTGGTCTACATTTGAGCAGAGATTAGTCAGCAGATGTTTTTCATGCCAAGCAAAAACACATTGTGCAGTCTGTCTGATATAAATCAATATTACTTTGTTCTTCATATGGCAGGAGGGCTTTAAAGGAGTATGCAAGCTATCGGCTTGGGTTTTAATTGACTATATTAATAACTGTACAGTTGTGGTTGTAGTGACTAGTGGAAGAGTAATCATGTTATCCAGCTGTTACTTATCTAGCTGTCAGTACTTCTGTAGATACTAAAAAAAAAGTTCAACACTAAAAATAAAGGAATGATTTTCTAAGTCAACTTATATTTCCAAGTCTTTATACATCACATAAGAGATATTTACTTACATTTTAATTTCAGTACTTTATCATACACATGAATATATCAGTCAAAAGCTTGGTTTTGGGCAAAGTACATGAGTTCTTCATTAAAGGGGTATTCCCATGAATATGCAATTCTTAAATATACACAGGATAACAAAATAACACATTCTCTAATTCACCATTATTAACAAAAATACAGCATTTCACAAATATTCCAAGCTGTCTTTATCAGTCCCGGTGTTTACAATTTTGGTTGCTCCTGGATCCAACCGTAAATATTCTGACTATGGTCATATTCTTCTCACGAATAGCTTGTCTTGTCTGCACATTGCAGTGCTCTCTACATCCTGATATTCCACCACTGCATTACTAGACAAGCTCAGACACAGGCACTTCCTGCCAGCAAGTAGCAGTGTAGAGAGACTAACTCTAGAAGCTATAGACAAATAAGGTCTGTATCCAGGAGGGAGGCATATAGCAGAGTTAGAAGAGCTAAGAGTGTCATTGTGTTATATATTCGTCTCATAAATCTCATCATCTCTCAACTCTGCCTCATCTCTCTTTTTCTATGTGTCAGATACTAGTGAATGTTCAGAAGCTAAACAAAAGTGTAGATAAATCTGTACCCTGATGATCTAAGCACATTGTTAGCACACAGCATTTCATAGCACAGAAGGATCATGAAGTGTCTGCTTAGAGAGTCCGCCCTTGCACTCTCTAAAATTAGAGGATTAAAATTTGAAAACTTTCTTTCATGGGAAATCACTTTAAGTAATCTGATACTCTCATAGTAATTTTATATAAAGCCCTCCTCACCCCCTATGGATTCATTAGATACAGCCCACCTCACATTCAAGGATTCCTTATGTACAGCCTCATGTGGGCCCCCCAGCAGCTCAGGGCTCCGGCACTTGCCCAGTTCCCAGTGCTGGTGTCTGACAAGACCTCTCCACCACCATCACCATTAGGTTACTTTAAAGCAACAATATACAATCCTCTACAATGTCCAAGCTTCTTTTATATTTTATTGTGTATTCCATTTATTTATACAGCACCATTAATTCCTTGGTGCTGTACATTCAATGGTTCAATGGTCATGGTTTACATACATTAGGACGAGAACGCAAATTTTATTTAAAGGTTAGAGACATTTTCACCAAATAAAATAAATGGCAATATATTACCATTACGTCATACACAAAGAGAAACAGTGGGTCTGGCACTACCCCTATATACCTCGTGACACGGTTGGACCACGGTAGTCCTGGAGTTGCGTTTTGGCATCTAAGGCAGTAATGTTGAAGTCACAGGTGGTGCTCGGCAGAGCAGTGAAGTAGTCTTAAGTAGGTAAATAGAAGAAAAGTTGCGGCACTCACCAAGGAAACTTCAGTGTTTATTGAAAACGACACAGGTGATACAGGACGCCGACATGCGGCAAGGCGACGGGCCGTTTCGCGCTAAGCAGCGCTTTCTCTAGCCTCTGACGTCATCCTTCCGGGGCGTGCGTGTTTTAAGCGCTGGCCCCGGGAGGTTGTCATGGATACACAGCAACAAGACATACAGGTGCATAATCATTACTAAATGTGACTAAGGAGGTGTGACGGTTGACGTGAAAAGTTTCATTACCTGTAGAACGACGTTCATAGTGTATGCCCTTTTCTGTCCTTGTAATAGATTTTACATCGGTAAAACAATCAGAAACATGTTCGTACGAGTTAGAGAACATCTTAATTCTATTGAGACCGGGAATGGCTGCCCGAGGCTGATCGAGCATATGAGGCTTTGTCACCCCAATGACTCAAATTCACTCCGCTTCGCGGGCATAGAGAGGGTAGACAACAATCCAAGAGGCGGAGACCGCCAAAAATCCCTTTTACGCCGTGAAGCCAAATGGATTCTTAGATGTAATGCTATGGGCGCTTTAGGACTGAATGATCGAAATGATCTTAGCGTCTTCCTGTAACCTTCTATGGTTTACGCGGATACATAACTTGCCCCCCCGCATACACCTAATTCAGCCATTACAGTCTCACCTTTAAAGTATTAACTGTTCGTGTAATGCATTCCCCCATTTGCCTTTGTTTTTAACCTATTGTTAGCTTAGTCACATTTAGTAATGATTATGCACCTGTATGTCTTGTTGCTGTGTATCCATGACAACCTCCCGGGGCCAGCGCTTAAAACACGCACGCCCCGGAAGGATGACGTCAGAGGCTAGAGAAAGCGCTGCTTAGCGCGAAACGGCCCGTCGCCTTGCCGCATGTCGGCGTCCTGTATCACCTGTGTCGTTTTCAATAAACACTGAAGTTTCCTTGGTGATATTACCATTACAACAAACCCCCAGAAAATTAACTGCATCATAAAAGCCTATTAAAATAACAGTTTGAACCAAATATCATTATTGGGCCTTAAGATGAAACATAAAACTGGTGACCTAACCATTATTAATAGTTTAGATGGCAGAGAAATGCACAAGAATATTACACTGAACCTTTTTGAAACATGTCCCCAAGAAGACTGAAGATTTTTCAGTTAGATGATATCGTGAATTGGCCGTCATCTTTGAAAGCCCTATCTCTCTAAAGGACCACTGCAACAACTTGCGGTGGCTTTCCTTAATAGGGTTTGCCCGTGAAAGAAATGTCTCAAATTTCAATCCACTAGTGATGTTCACACAATAAAGATCATTTTTAACCCCTTACTTGACAATTTTATTCCATTTTATTGCTGTTTTAGCTCGTATAACTAAGTGATGATCAGTGTAAAATTCCAGAGTGTGGGTGGGGACTCTCTAAGCAGATACTTAATGGTTTCTCTCATTCTGTGTGGTTAGATTATCAGGCTACAGGTTTATATACAATCTAATTTAGCTTCTGAAGATTGTACTTGTATCTGACACATAGAAAGATAGATGAAGCAGATCAGAGATGAGATGATGAGATCCACAAGATGGTATAACACACAATGACACTCTCAGCTCTGCTAACTCACCTATAACACACATAGTTCTGCTATATACCTCCCTCCCCCTCCCCTGAATAAAGTTCTTATCTGTCTGTAGCTTTACTCTCCTCATGATGTGATGTGTTGTTTGCCTGCGGGAAGTCATTGTGTGTGTCTGTGTGCGTTTGTCTTGGAATGCAAGGGTATGGGTCACTGCAGAGTGCAGAGAGGAGCTCAGCCCGGTGTCCGATAGAAGAACAAGATGCCTGCCCACCCGAACTCAAAAGATCTAGGTTTGGGTCCAGAGGCAACCAAAATTGTATACACTAGGACTGATAGAGACTGGTTGGAATTATATCTGTGAAATGCAGTATTTTTGTTAATAACATTAAATTAGAGAATGTGTTATTTTGTTATCCTGAGAACAATTAAGAATCTTTCTTCAGAATGCTAAATTTTTTTTCTCGATTACCATACTGACACTATACTGAAATGTTTTTCACATGTCAGCTTTTTTAATGGATCCATGGCCTGTTGAAAAAAAATTATAGACTATACTATTTTTTTCAAAAAGAAGTCTGCAGGTCTGCAAAAAAAAAGCTGATGCCATATAGACGTGAAAAATAATTGTTATCATATATACAGCAGCTGTTTGCATTTTCTCTTCATGGTAGAAATATTAAACGTGGTGAAATAATTGAACAATAACAGTATTCAATAGCCAACCATATCAAAATAGTTATTCATAAATGTCAGATTTTTCTGTATTTTATATAAATGAGCAAATAAGTTATCTGACACAATCTTCCAGTCAGTTCCATTCTGCTCCATTCTGTGATAATTCATCAGTACTATAGAAAATGCTCATTTGTTATATAGATTTTCATAGATACAAAGCGTTAATTTTCAATCACTTTGAAAATTTTACAACCATATATAGTTATATATAAAGGAATGGTCTTAGAAACAAATAGTTTTTACATTAAACATTTAAGCTAATATTTTTCTCATCAGACAAGTCGGGAATCCCTATGAACTTTCACATAAACACTTGAATGTTTTGGTCCTCATAGCTGCTTCACCATCTGTGAAATGACTACTCCATCCTCCACAGCTGAGAGTCTGTAGAACAGCATCTGCAGCCTATTCACACAGTGCAGTCATTCTTGTACAGAAGCATGTTGACTAAGGCCATTTTCACACGGGCAATTTGTTGCTGTGGTGAGCAATTAATGTGCTATGGAATCAACAAAAAAAACACAAAGCATTGTATCTATATGCCACAAAGCTCTGTAATCTGGTTTAGCTCTAACGTCTGCAGGTTACTTACAGCTTCATGTTCCACTACAAAAAATAAAATCACCATTGTGACGAAAGCCTGAGAGCTATTAAAATTCAAGTACTTTTCTTTACACATTACCAAAATACTAAACCAATTCATATACATGAAAAACATGATTGAACAGCCCTGATGCCGCAAAATAAGCAACAACATCCCTAGATTAAAAGGAGAGTGGCCCATATACTATATAATGACTTTATCTGAGCTCTGTTCCTAACAGTATTGGACATTGTGTGAAACAGTGCTAAGCCTATTAAAGGATATATATTTTTAAATCCGGTTGCATAAAATGTGGCATATAAAAATACAGATGGCCGTTCTACCCACTTCTGCTTACACAGTACTTTCCTGATATATACAGCAAATCTAAAGTGGTCAAACAAAAAGAATGTAATAAGTAGGGGTAGCATGTGGGGGATTATAAGTATTAATGCTATTTTTTATGGAGGAAATACAGATGGTACACAAAGATGCTATTATAGATGAATAGCATAAAGAGTATACCAAAAAATGCTCTAAAGGATAGCACAATTTTTCACATTTTCTTTCTTTAATTCCGAAAACCACAATTTTTCTTATTTCTCCCTTTCGACTTGAGACCTTAATTTTTGGGAGGGCTAAGTTGCAATAAATTTTTTTTTATGTTTACAATACTTACATATTTGAACCATATTTAGTATTTCATTCTGTTTTTCAAATTCCCTTTGTACTATTTGTAAGGAGATGCTAAACATCTTACTATGAATGTGCACAGGGCTAGAATGATAATTTATTTAACCGTGAATTTAAATTAGTAAAAGTATAGTGAACTGCAGCTTATCAGTAAACATCAGATAGATGATGGTAAAATAGAGTGCCTTATTATCTGATTCAACCTAAAAACTTTTCCATTGTTTTCTATAACAAGTAACCCAAGCTCTAACCCTGTACATACATGCTAATAAGCTATTGTCTCATCTGACTGAACTGAGATTTACTGCATTTGCCGTAATGGAAATAAGAAATGATCTAAATATATAATGCTGTTAATAAATATAAAGAGGATAAAGTCTGCTTGCACAAAACATGAACTGAGTGGATGTTGAAGCATGATGATGTGTTCAGATGATCAGCAGCTTTTATTTTGTTTTATTTTTCAATACATTTATGAATGATATGATTTATATACATCTAATAGCAGATATTGATATTATTGTAAAAGATAGAACAATGTGAAATATTTAATGAGTTACTATAAGCTGTTAGACACTATATTTTAATATGTAAAATTCACAGCCGGACAAAAAAACACAGGTAACATTATGGTTATTTTTATGTATTTATGTTCATATTGCTTGCCGTCACTCACATGACATCATAAATTTCACATTTTGTATTAACAATCTTGAATATCCATTACATTCATTGTTACCTTCATTCACAATATTTTGTCTTATGTGCCAGAATAAAATAATAGTTTCAATATAAAACCTATAAATTCCCAAAACAACTGTGCAGAAATTTCAGTTAAAATGTGGAATAATAAAATGAATATGGAGTCTTGGCAGGAAAATGATAACTTTAACTGTAGCACTTAGTCAGAATAAAAGCCTCAGCATAAAACTTTACTCTGGAACGTGAGTAAATTTTAATCAACCATCTATCCAGCCCATCTCTTTTTATTATCGAAATAAAAGAAGACTGTCTTTCAACTGTAGGCAGGACTCTCAATTATCAATCCTCTTTCAAACGTCTTTTTCGAATGATTGGCTCAGTCATCTTGGGCAGATAAATTTACAGCATTGGAAAACGGGCTGCTGAAATATAACTAAAATGTGTAAAAATATAAGGAAAAAATTAGTCTTTATGTTGAAAAATTTTGGTCACTTTCCATGTCAAATTGTTAAAAACATTCTCAAATTTAAAAATCATGAAACAACAATATCAAAATAAATTGTTACTGGTAGCTAGCTCTTTCCAAAAGATCAAATATGAAATGATAGTATAATTTTGTTGGCACACATGACACTGTAATGGAACATGTGTGTGGTCAGGAATCCGTAAAATATAAACATGGTCACATGTAACACAGCTTCATCATACAAAGTAAATTTTTATAGTGTACACAATACATACACATTCTACTGACATGCCTATACAATAGATTCTAATATAGAAATTATTATTGCAATTAAGTCTACCTTAACTGTAAGGGCACATCCACACTACTGAAAACAGTAACAAAAATGCACTCAACGAAAGACATACTGCAAAAAATGGTGGTATGGATAGAACATTGTAGCTGGATACATATTTGACCCTTTCAAATGAATACATAATTTGTAGTTACGTGATAAGATGTAAGTACCAATGTGAGTATTACAGGAAAGATTATTGACATATATTACATTTCCAAAGCATAAATAGAAAAGTTTGGCTTTGGTCATTAAAAAATAATAATCATTACAATACAAACATATAGTAGGAGACATGATAAGCTATGAATGCTTTAACCTATGGAATGTGAAGCATTTTACATGCAAACGTATTTGAACATGGCAGAATCCTATTGCTCAATCTTTCAAAAAATTGAATGAATTAATAAAATGGACAGTATTCTGACATCTTCTGATTTTCTGTGGAAAATTATAAAAGTGCAATAATTTACCATTTTGGTAAAGAAAGTAAATGATTTGTCATAGACATGCAGTTGTGGAATAATGGCTGTGTTATGCAAAGGTGTCAAATTGCAAGATGCTATAATAAAGCATTACCTTTGCTTCTGTTCACATCTAGTTTTGGGGCTTACTCAGAGGTATATGTCAGAAGGCTACAATATATTCCGTTATATGAACACACAGATGAATTTCCAGTCATTACAGAAAATCACACAAGACTATGCTTTCCTACACAGTGAATAAAAAGCATAAGAATACTATTTTGGCATACAGTGGATGCAAAAAACAATGGGGGTGGGATGTATCAAGCGCTGGATATACTAAGGCTACAATCACACTAACGGCGAGCACATGCCACTGGACGGGAGAGAAGGAGGGGGTAAGCGCCCCTCTCCATAGAAAATACAGCCAAAGATAGAGCAGGCTCTATATTTTTGCGGCTACGGGTCGGAATGGTGAGCACTTGTTGCTTACCGAGCCCATTCGCCATAGCCATCAAGCTTCCGGCTGTACATTCGTTACCCCGACAGTCCTGTGAATGAGCCCTAAGAGCACTATAGCCTGCCCCAGAAAGTAGCATAGGCTATATAGCTAGTGCCCCAGCATGGCCCTAGCCACACCCACTTGGCATAGAGGAATAAGGGAATAAATAGTCACGCCATGCTCCAGGAACAAGCTATGTTATTTCCGCCCAATATATATATACAGAATTCTTTTTTAATCCGTAGATCTACTGACAAATTTACGATTTACAACACCATAAAATAAAACTTTAGCCTGAATGTTTGCATCTTTAAAAAAAAATATTTTTGTGATAACTTATCAGTTGCTTTTCTGTTTTACTGATACAGAATACCAAATCTCTTGTGAAAAAATCTTTATAATTTGCAACCACCACAAGGGGGATCTCATGGGTTTAGTGCATATAATTATATATTCAACTCGATAATTTGAACTTATGCAGGAAACCAATGCCTTCTTTCATTTTGGGAAAAAAAGATCCCAATGTCAGTTTTTACTTCTGTACTAAATTTACTTTTGTCTATTGAGTTATGTAGTAAGCTCCCAAGTTAAAGGGTTGTTGGCTAATCAGATTTATTTAATTACATTCTCCACAAAATTTTTGTATGTTGCAT
Organism: Engystomops pustulosus; assembly: GCF_040894005.1. Lineage (NCBI taxonomy): Eukaryota > Metazoa > Chordata > Amphibia > Anura > Leptodactylidae > Engystomops > Engystomops pustulosus. The sequence goes on along the minus strand of NC_092411.1, from coordinate 125,626,242 downwards.
TTAGAGACCTAAAATATTGTTCTCACAATGAATACCAACTTTTTAACTTTTTAAGTAAGATGGCACTTTTTGCCAACTACGGTATTTAATTTTTTTAAAGGTGCTGTAAAGGATGTATGGGGAGGACCTACAGCTTTAGCCCTCTTCATTTAGCAGAGGTGTCTCCTGCATAATACAGCAGATGACTGCAGTTAACTTCATCTCACAACCCCCATAGAGATCTGTTGTGCAAGGTCATGGTGTGGTAAGCAAACTGTGCACGCCCGGCCCTGTTTATATCTCGGCTCAGCACCCAGCCGTGCATAAGGCCTTTCTCTGCACTTTCTACTACAGCCAGTGGAGAAAAGATGCAATGGAAATGTAAAGCAATACAGTGTACTGTATAAGTGATCAAACCCCCTAAGGTTCAAGCACCCTAGGTGATTTAAAAAAAAAGGAAAAATAAATTGTGAAAATGAAATTACCCCTCGTTCCCTAGAACACATTTATAAAGAAACAAAATTACTGTATGTACTCGAGTATAAGCCGACCCAAGTATAAGCCGAGACCCCTAATTTTACCATCAAAAACTGGGAAAACCTATTGACTCGAGTATAAGCCGAGGGTGGGAAATGCATTAGTCACAGACCCCCCCAGTATGTATACAGCCTGCCCCCAGTAGCATATAGCCTGCCCCCAGTAGTATACAGCACTGCCCCGAGTAGTATACAGCCAGTCCCCAGTAGTATACAGCACTGCCCCCAGTAGTATACAGCCTGCCCCCAGTAGTATAAAGCCTGCTCCCAGTAGTATACAGCCAGTCCCCAGTAGTATACAGGACTGCCCCCAGTAGTATACAACCAGTCCCCAGTAGTATACAGCACTGCCCCCAGTAGTATACAGCCTGCCCCCAGTAGTATACAGCTTGCCCCCAGTAGTATACAGCCAGTCCCCAGTAGTATACAGCCAGTCCCCAGTAGTATACAGCACTGCCCCCAATAGTATACAGCCTGCCCCCAGTAGTATACAGCCTGCCCCCAGTGGTATACAGCCTGCCCCCAGTAATATACAGCACTGCCCCCAGTAGTATACAGCCTGCCCCCAGTAGTATACAGCACTGCCCCCAGTAGTATACAGCACTGCCCCCAGTAGTATACAGCACTGCCCCCAGTAATATACAGCCAGCCCAGCATTAAAAGAAAATAATAAACTTATATACTCACCCTCCGGTGGGCCCGACCTGCAGCGCTGCTCCCCCGATGTCCGCGCGGGTCCTCTTCTGGCTTCGGCGCCCGTCTTCAGTCTTCACTAACTTCGAGCCGGGTGCCGCCATTGTTCTCCACTGGACGGCGCCTAGTATGACGCGCCGCTGCTGACGTCATACTAGCCGCCGCCTGGAGGAAAAACATGGCGGCGCCCGGCATGAAGTTAGTGAAGACAGAAGACGGGCGCCGAAGCCAGAAGAGGACCCGCGCGGACATCGGGGGAGCAGCGCTGCTGGTCGGGCCCACCGGAGGGTGAGTATATAAGTTTATTATTTTTTAAAGACTGTATGACTCGTGTATAAGCTGAGGGGTCGTTTTTCAGCACATTTTTTGTGCTGAAAAACTCAGCTTATACACGAGTATATACGGTATACGTATTTTAGCTACTCCACATCTCAAAATCCCTATTGTTTTAAAATATATAAATGATTTTCCATATGGTAAACTCCATTCTAAAAACAATTTTAATATTTTTGCTATCCATAAAAGTTGTAATTAAAAGTGTTTCAAGTTTTGATGTCAATGAAAATGTCAGCTTGTTCCTTCGAAAAATGACTCCTTACACAGGTCTGATGCTGAACTATGAAACACTTATGGGTGTCAATAATGGAGATGTTTTTACGGTTTTCACTATGTGATACAAACAACACAAAGACCACTAGAAAATGGTTTTGTTGCATTTTTTTTTGTCAATTCCACTACATTGCTATTCCTTCTGTCATCCCCATGGCATCCACAGCCTAATAGCAGGGTGACATGGATTGTCAACTATGGCCTATAATGACTGTAGGCTAGCTGAAATAGGCTTAATGTCAGTGTAAAAATAATTCTTCTTGGTGTTTTTCTTAATCTAAAATAGTACAACATAAGAATGCATATAAATTTTCGCACCTACAGAATAATTTCCCAGGCCTTTTTCCATTTTTGTGTTTCTGCTTTTTACTCACCTCATTCCACAAGCAATATCTGTATACAGAGCCATAGAAGGACTTGTTTTTTTCAAGACAGATTGTACTTCTTGGTGGCTGGAAAGAAATTCCAAATGTGCTAAAATGAATAAAAGACACAGTTATGCCATTTTGCTATGGGCTTTGTTTTACATGTTTTCTGTGCAGTCCACTTAATTTATTCTTTGGTTCAGTACTATCAAAGAAATGTCAAATATATACAGTTTTGTCATGTCTTTATGAGTTGTGTAAAGTGTCATTTTTTGGTAATGAATTTCGGACCTATGTGACCTTTTTAATTAGTTTTATGTAAATATTTCTGGGTTGCAAAATGACAAAAAGGTAACAGTTCAGACATTTGCACAGTTAAATTTTTTTTTGATGATCACTTATACAATATACTGCAATACAACTGTATTGCACCCCTTTAGGTGCTGCAGTCAGGCCAGTTTTGACACTTAACAGGTTAACTTCCGCAATCAGTGCCAGAACCAATCAAGGCAGTTAACAGAAGGTGTCTGCTGTATTAAACAACTGAAACTGCCCTGTATTGAGAAGGCTCAGCCTATCTGCCCTCTCTATACAGTCCTTACTGCATTAAAGCATATATAGTCATATAGCAGTAAGGAACTGGTTAAAGGATATATTTTATACTACTGTATAGGATAAATTGTGTAAACATTTTAATTAAAAAAATTTAATATCCCTTCACAGGAAAGAGTTAATAAACATTTATAAGTATGTTTTTTTACTCTAAAAATGAAGCCATTGGAAAATACAACTGTTACCACGCCCCATATGCTTATATTTATGTTATTAAACGGACCAGGACCTCATTTTCACTAAAGACAGATTACAGAAGCTTATTACAGCTGCATTCCCCATCCGCCTTTCTGCTTTCTCTAAGCATTTGCAATATAACATAATTGTGTGTTATAACTTACCTTGCACCCTGACAGAATCCTCTGTGTAATACCATGGGTTGGGCTTTGGTTTGGATGTATTTAAAAAAAAACAACATGTAACTTGTCTGTGCTGCAGACTGCTCAGCTCTCACCCCCCACCTTTGTGCTCCTATACAGCTCCTACTTCCTGCTCCTTCACAGAGGTGATAGCCTGGTGAGCTGACAACAGTGGGGGAGGGAGGAGTTGTACAGGAGCATAAAGGTGGGGGCCAAGAGCTGAGCAGTCTGTAGCACATTCAGGTCATGTGTTGTTTTTTTAAAATGCATCCAAACCAAAGCCCAACCCCTAGGACAATATTCTGTCAGGGTGCAATGTAACATATAACACACAATTATATTGTAATGCAAATGCTTTACAATATAATTTGTAGAAAGCAGAAAGTCATATTTGCAATGCAGGTGTGACTGGTTTTTGCAACCTGTCTTTAGTGAAAATGAGGACCCTGGTGACAGGTTCCCTTAAATGAAAAATAAAGAAAATTTGTCTTGCGTAAGTTGAGATTGAAAACAATTCTTTGCTCTGAATACCGAAACAGACCAAGTCCTCAAGGTGTTGATATAACAAAAAACAAAACAACATTTATAATTATCTTCCAATAGGCTGGATCTAAAGCAAAAGCAGTGAGAGCTATTTAATACTAATATAGGACCTTTTATTTTGGTGATGACATAATTACACAATTTAATTTCCCATAATTTTTTTTCAAATTTACCTTTAACCCCTTCCCGACATTTGACGTAATAGTACTGCATGGCGGGAGGTGCGTTCCCGCAAAATGCAGTACTATTACGTCAAGCTTCTGGCCCCGGCTCCTGAACGGAGCCGGGGCCAGAAGCTGCGGGTGTCGGCTATATATTATAGCCGACACCTGCCTCTAACACCCGCGATCGGAGATTTCTCCGATCGCGGGTGTTAACCCCTAACATGCCGCGGTCGCGCTGACCGCGGTGTGCAAGGGGCATTTCAGAAGAATCGGACCCCCCCGCGGCGCTTACCGGGGGGTCCGCTGCTCCAATCACAGCCCCGGGACTGCCGGTGCCCGGGGCTGCGCGATCCTCCTTCCTGTAGCCGGGTCCCTGCCTTCTGACAGGACCCGGCTGTAACACACTGCGCATGCGCATCAGTGGATCACTTGTTCAAGCTAACCTGTAAAAGTTAATAAAAATGTTAAAAACATTACATAAAATAATTTTTTAATAAAAATAATTAATTAAATAAAGTTAGAGTCCCCTAAACACAAATATTCCCTATACACATGCAATAAAGTGAAAAAAACACAAAATCGCCAAAAAAAACCACATATTTGGTATCGCCGCGTCCGTAACAATCCGTACAATAACATTACTGGACCCGCTCGGTGAACGCCGTAAAAACAAAACCCGAAAAACACGCCAAAAATGTACATTTTTCATAAAATCTCTACACAAAAATGTTCTAAAAAGTGATCAAAAAAAGTTATGTGCGCAAAAATGGTACCACTGAACTCAACACGTAAAAAATAAGCCCTAAACTAGCTCTGTCAACCAAAAAATATTAAAGTTACGTCTCCGAAAAGATGGCGATGCAAAAACAAATGAGATTTCCTCTATATTAGTTTTTATCCAGTAAAATTGTAAAAATAAATGAAAAACTATATAAATGAGGTATCACCGTAATCGTAGTGACCTATAGAATGAAGATAATATAATATTTTTAGTGTACGGTGTACGACCCCCAAAAAATACGAAAAGAAAGTAAACCAAAATTGACAATTTTCTTTTCACCCATACATTCAAGAGTTAATAAAATCATAAGCTAATGACCCACTAAAATGAAGTATTTGTAAAGTGCATCTCATGTCGCAGAAAATAAGCCCTTATATGTCCAAATTGCCAAAAAAATAAAGATTGTATAGCCAATAAAAATTGACAATGCATAATCTGCTCTGAATGGCGCAGCTCCCCTTCGATGCCCTGGCGTGTGCCCATACAGCAGGTTACCACCACATATGGGGTATTATTATACACGGAAGAGATTGGGTATCAAATTTTGTGGAGCGTTTTGGTATTTTATCCACTGAGAATTTGTACATTTTTTGAAAAACATATTAATTTAGCCAAAAAAATTTTACTTTCAAAATTGCATCTGATTTTGTTTTAACCCCTGTAAAACATTTAAAGGGTTAACAAACTTCATAAAAGTTGTTTCACGTACGTTGAGGGGCGTAGTTTCTATAATGGGGTAATTTATGGGGTTTTACTTTTATTTAGGTCTCTCAAAGTGATTTGAAACCTGAGCAGGTCCCTCAATAGCAGGATTTTTTATGAAAATGTGAAAAATCGCACCTAACGTTCAAAGGCCCATAACATCCTACAAAAATAAGAGTATGCATAAAAAAACCATGTCCACATAAATTAGACATTTAGTGAATGTTAGTTATTACGTTTTTTTGCGGTTATGACTATGTATGGAAAAAGTAGAACATTTTGAAGTTCAAAAATCAAAAATTTTTCCAAATTTTCACCAAATATCTGATTTTCTCATAAATAAATGCAAAACATACCACCAAAATTTTTCAAATAACCTGAAGTACAATGTGTCACGAGAAAACTATTTTAAAATCACTTGGATATGTTAAAGCGTTCCGAAGTTATAACCACTTATAGTGACACAGGGCAGATTTGAAAAAATGGGCCGTGTCAGGAAGGTGAAAAGTGTTAAGCGTTAAGGGGTTAAAGATATCCACAAAGTTACCCAAAAACCTCTAATTCTCCCATAAAAAAAAGATCCATTTTGCAGTAAACAAAGATTTGTTTCCTTTTTGAAATGCAGCATGCCAAAATGGTGAAATCACCAAAAGGGCCTAAAACAACCCTGTCATAAAAGCAAAATAAAACCTGAGTAAATATTTTGGTCATAACAAGCTTATCCAACGATCAAGATATTTAGGCCTTACTGTGTACCTTCACTATTTGCCAAGTTATATATAGATATTGGACATCCATCTATCCAGCCACAGGGAATAGAATTCTACAGTTACCTGCAAGATGTTCTTTATCCAAAACCTTAAGGAGACAAAACAAGCAGCTATAAATGTCCATGAATGTTCAGTAAGATTTGTTAACCACTGACAATATTACCCAGTGCACAATGAGATATAATTGTATATTATATAGCAAGTATTTAAACTCTCTGCGCACCACAACGTACTATCACGTCGGGAGCTGCGGGGGTGTATGGAGAGAGCTCACTCCCGTCAGTGGCCCCCATCTGAAGCCTTCAGAGTGTGCCAATCGGTTGCCATGGCAGTCTACAGTCTCATAGAGGCTATTATATCTCATAAAGTCTCTATGGTAGGCTTTTAGAGAATAGCAGTAAAATTGAAATACACTAGTTACTGTATAAGCATACAGACCCTCCAGGACTAAAGTACCCTAAGAGGTCTGAAATAATAGTAAAAAAAAAATTCTATAATAAAAAAAAGGAATGGTTTAAATGACCCCTCTTTCTCTAGAATAGATATAAAAAATAAATTAACTGTAAAAATCATAAACATGTTAGGTATCGCCACATCCAAAATCTAAAAAAGATTATTCTTGGGCATGAACACCATGACAGAAAATGGTGCCCAAATACCTCAATCACCACTTTTTCGCCAACAGTCATATAGGTCCCAAATTGATATAAATTAAAACATCAGCACATCCCACAAAAAAATGACACTTTACACAGGTCTGTAGACCAAACGTCTGCAAAAGTTATTGGCCTCAGAATTTGACAAAATAGCAATTTATTTTTTGTACAAAAGATTTACAATTTTTAAAATCTACTAAAACCTATATAAATTTAGTATAATCACATTGACCCAAAAAATAAAAGGAGGTGTCATTTGGAGCGCACAATGAAAGACATAAAACAGAGCCCACAAGAAAATGGTGCAAATGCGTTTTAAATGTCAATTTCACAACACTATTTCTAGTACATTGTATGGCATTTTAAATTGTAACTAAAAAGGACAATATGTCCCGCAGATAACAAGTCCTTACACATCACTCTAAACAGAAAAATAAAAAAAGTTATAGCTTTAGGAATTAGGGGAGTAAAAAACACAACCACAAAAACTAAATAGGGCTGAGTCCTGAAAGGGTTAATAGCATACGGTATGCATGTAACATTAAAACAGTATATAAACAATAAGCATTTTACAAAAATATCAGGGAAATAAACAAATGCACATATGTTCCTATGATAGATGAAAATGCATTCACATTTATGTAAAAAAAAATAATAATTGTGTATAATTATTGAATAATTATTCAATACTTGAATACGTAGAGTATAGCAAGTGCTCAATTTAAATAGCTGCATGTACCACCCTTCAAGCGAATGCATCTCCAATTTTATTTTAGAGTTAATATAAGCATATAAACAATAAATAAATTTTACTTTTTACAAATATTTTTGTATTTTCTGCTGATAACTTTTTAAATTTAATTTTGTGTTCTTAATTATGGGTGCTGCCATCTTGCCTGAACACTGTTAACAACAGCAGCTTTAGAGCCAATTCATTTTGTTGAGAGTTTTCTAGTTCTAGCAATGCTTTATGAAGATGAGAGGAAGTACATAAGTTGTGTAATCACCTTTTTGTACTAATGGAGGCAATAATGGTGTTTTGTATAGAGCTGTTATCTTCAATTGTAACTCTGTCTGTGTCGTGAATGTGGTGACCGCTCTATAGAAAACCCTTACGGAATTAGCAATTGGATACTATCATGCTAAGTTTATATTTGTGTTCAGCAATTAGACCTTCCCTTATTAATAGCAGAAAATATAAGCAGCCACAAGAAGTATATCAGAATGGAAGTCTATAGGGAATGGAAGGTGATGCTCTTCTATTTTCTGTTTCCGTCGTGTTCTCCTTAAACAGACTAAAGGGGCAAAAGAGAGGCATTCAGGATATTTTACATTTTATTAAACAACCAGCCAAAGTAAATAAACGCCGATCAGTAGTGAGAGGGTGTATGGAGAAGGCTTATGGACCGATCCCTTTCCATATACAGCAGGTACTACACAGCTTACACCTGTCGGTAATTGCCTCTCTTTGTGCTAGCACCAATCAAAGCAGTTAACCTGTTAGAAGCAGTGGTCAAACCAACAGTGCTGCATATGGGTGCCTCCATCTTGGATGTCCTATCAGGGACAGCCTCCCCCCCCCCCATGACATCTTTGGAGCCCGCTGATTGGTTGCCATGAGAGCTGTTATTTGACAATAATAAAAGACAAATTGTAATAAAGGGGCAGTATATTCACAATATACTGCAATACAGCTTTTTTGTGCAACCTTTTAATTGTAGATAGTCAATGTGACTAATATACACCACAACATTCAGCTAAAAAAATAAATAAAGTGAGTCCTGCTTGGACTTGTGCACAACAAAAGTGCATACACAGAAAAGTCATAAAATGCATAAATTTCCCATTACCATTCTTTAACTTACTAAGAAAAAATTAGATTTACCTATGTGTCTCCCAGAATATGGCAGTGCAAAAACAAATTGTTTCCGGAAATGAGCCTTCATTCTGTAAATTTAGTAGAATGAATCACCCCTCTCCCCCCCCCCCCCCGCATCCTAGATGTTAATAAGTAAAGGATCCGGTGTACCCGATGTACTTAACCCCTTCCCGCCGCAGCCCTTTTTCATTTTTGCATTTTCATTTTTCACTCACCACCTTCAAAAATCTATAACTTTTTTTATTTTTCCATGTACAGAGCGGTGTGAGTTGGCTTATTTTCTGCGTAACAAATTACACAAATTACAAAATGGTGGTATTTAATATTTCATGCCATGTACTGGGAAGCAGGAAAAAAATCCAAATGCAGTGAAATTGGTAAAAAATACCCTTTTGTGACGTATTCTTGTGGGCTTGGATTTTACGGATTTCACTGTACGCCCCAAATGACACATCTACTTTGTTCTTTGGGTCAGTACAATTACGGGGATACCAAATTTGTATAGGTTTTATAATGTTTTCATACATTTACAAAAATTAAACCCCCCCCCCCCCCCCGCACAAAAATATTTTTACGCTGATGAATTTTTTATACTTTGGTGTACGGAGTTTTGGGAGGTGTTGTGTTTTGCGGCTTTTGATGACATTTATAATGTTATCATTTGTAGCACTTTACGACCTTTTGATCACTTTTTATAGAATTTTTTTTTTTTAAATGGAAATAAAGTGCCATTTTCGACTTTGGGCGCGATTTTCCATTGCAGGGTTAAACGCAGTGAAAACTTTATTGTATTTTGATATATCGGCATTTTTGGACATGTCAATACCTAATGTGTTTATGATTTTTACGGTTTATTTATATTTATATCAGTTCTAGGGAAAGGGGGGTGATTTGAGTTTTTAGGTTTTTTTATTATTATTTTTTTTAGCTTCTTTAAAAAAATTTTTTTACTATTTTTCAGACTCCCTAGGGTACTTTAACCCTAGGTTGTCTGATCGATCCTATCATGTACTGCCATACAACAGTATGGCAGTATATTGGGATTTTAATACTCATTCATTACAATGTGCTGAGTTTTTAGGTTTTTTTATTATTATTTTTTTTAGCTTTTTTAAAAAAAATTTTTTACTATTTTTCAGACTCCCTAGGGTACTTTAACCCTAGGTTGTCTGATCGATCCTATCAGGTACTGCCATACAACAGTATGGCAGTATATTGGGATTTTAATACTCATTCATTACAATGTGCTGATAGCACTTTGTAATGAATAAGTTAAGCCGAGGCTCCCTATGGCGTCAAAGCACCGCCATCTTTTTGAAGCCGCCGGCCGCTTCGCCTCCGGAATTCAACGGGAAAACACCCGCGATCAGTGCTGGCAATATGCAGCAAAGACTTACCAGCTATGGAGAGGGGTCAGCCTGTGAGCCCTCTCCATGCACCCGCACTCCGCATGTGACGTAGCATTACGTCACATGTCGGTAAGGGGTTAACAAAGCCTATGTATTCTATTCTTCTGGAATATAAATAATTGTGACATCTGTACAATAAAATGCTCTTTTTGAGTGGTTACAGTTATAAAATGTTTAAAAGTGGCATGTTTTAGGAATAATGTAAAAAAAATTTGTATATGTAAAAAATTTAAATTCTCATCATACCCTTTGTAACTTCCTTAAAGAGTGTAGTTTCCTAAATAGGGGCAATTGTTGAGTGGTTATTTTATGATTATGATTTCAGAAATTACGCAGTTGTCAATCAATATTGTATAAATCACCAATTTCCAAAATGTCCATAATACTCTTTTACTCTTGAACCCTATGGTAAATCATGCAAAAGTTAAGGGCCACATATGGGGTGTTAATGAAATCAGAAAAATTGTATAATAAAATAGAGCAGTAACTTTTCACAATGGTACAATCTGGGTTCAACATATTGGCCATTCAAATTTCATTGTGAAGCATCCAATGGCCATTAATTTTTGGAAAGCATGTGTGAGATCAAAATGGGGTCAGTTTTTATTTTTAGGGACCATTATTAATATATTCCATGAAAAAACTCCATAGAGTTAAATGCCTCCTATACCCCTTACAAATTCCTTGAAGAGTGCAGTTTCCAAAACGGTTTCACTCAGATATTGCTTTGAAGGGCTCTGATATCTCAGGGGCTCTGCAAATGTGACGCAGACTTGAAATCTGCCCTCCAGAAGCCCAATAGCACTTCTTTCTTTACAACTACCATTCAGTGTCCCTAGTATTCAGGAGAAATTGTATAACAAACTGTGATATACATTTTCCTTTTGTATGAGTAAACATTTTGAGGCTAAAATTTAATTATTTTTCCTAAGACATAATTTCAATGATTTTCAAGGGACAATGTTACATTCTATGAAACATGTGTGGGTTAAAATGCTTATTGCACCCCTTGGTAGGTTAGATGATGGGTGTGGTTTCAAAAATGTGGTAATTTGTTGGGGGTTTCCACAGTTCTGATGACTTAGGGGCTCTGGCAACAAGTCATGGCAACTGAAAACCATTTCATTAAAATCTGCCCTCAAAAACTCAATATGTCTACTTTCCTTCTGTGACCCAGTATGTGCTGAAACAGCGGGTTACATCTACATCTTGGATGTTTCCATACTCAGGAGAAATTGCACAACAACATTTTAGTTGCATTTTATTCTTTTATTCCTTCTTTAAGTGTATAAACATATTAATGACACAATTTGAAAATTCCAAATAGTAACTCTATTTTGTTCTGATTCCTGTATTACACTTAAAGGTTTAACAAGCTTCCTACATGCTGTTTTGAATAGTTTGATGGTGTAATTTTAAATTCGAGGTAATGTGTGAGGGATTTCTAATAAATAACCCTTGTAGAGATAAAATGGTCCTAAAAATAATTAATTCTGCAATCTCCATGAAAATTTTAAAAACTGGTATTCGATTAGTAACCTAACATGTCAAAAATAAAAGAATGTTTAAATTTTTTTATTTTAAATCTTAGTGGACTGATTTAGTTATGTGGGTATAGCATAAATTGTCATTATATTATAACTTATTCTATGCATAGAAGACTAATATGTCAGTCATATTTGAATGCCAGAAATTATTTGTAAATGAAACGATGCTTATTGTCCAAAATAAGGAAGTTTGTTTTGACTACTAAAACACTATTTATACAATGGGACCGTTAAAAAATGATCTAAGGAATCCATAACATCTTACTGTTCTTGACATCTTAAATGGAAAATACATTTGTAATTTTCGTAATTACCAAGGATTTTGTAAAATCCACAGACATCGTCAAACATTCTAGAAAAAAATCATAATGTGATTCTGCATAACTAAAATGTTTTGGGTATAGTAATCGCTCACCTCACAAAGCATAAGGATGACAGCAATCTAATATGTAAGGCCATATTGCAACAGCACATTTGATCTTCATATGTATTTACTCTCTGGTTGAGCGTTAACAATCTGAAGTTTATTGCCAGTTTCTGACTATAGGAGATATGTTAAACTTAAGTTGAGTTCTTCCACAATCAGCTCCTGAAATATAGGATTTTTAGATTCCATTATTTATATAGCTCCAGCACATTCTGCATTGATGCACCTAGTTTACAGTCACTCATGTCAATATATATATTTTAACTTTCATCATATCCTGTGCTGTAAATAAAAATTGCAGGATTTCATTGCTTTAAATCACTGAACTTTGAGTCATCCATGCAAATATACCTAATGTTGAGCTATTTAAATAAAAAAAAATATACATTGTACACAGCCATCTGGAACCGGTTCAGGACAAAACATTACCAATTACATTTTAATGTAGGCTTACATAAAAGGTCAAATTCAACTATATCAGTTTGAGATAAAATACACAAAATATGCAAACAATAATGAAATCTCACGAAAAAAAAGGTGAGATCATATTTTCCTAACAAAAGTTATGGAAAAAATTACAATGTATTAAATAAGTCAATCAAAAATATGACAATATCTGTTTCTTTAAAGACAATGGTTTGACTGGTATGACTGTATCACATGTGAATCTTTTTAAACCGCTTCCATTTTTACCTTTATCATAAAATGTCATCAAAATATTTGATTGAATTCTAGTTAATATTGCATGTTTCTGAAAATCAAGATAGAACCGAGTTCTCTTTGAAATGCATCTTTGCTGTGCTACACCATGATTGAACAATACAGTTAATGTGGTTAAAGATGAGCTATATGTTTTCACCGTTTTGTGTGGCTGTAGTGTGCCTGATAAGATGTAGTTGATATACATAAGTGTACAACTGAGGATAGCAGAGATTAATGCTAGTTAATCCACGGGGCCACCTCAAACACAATTTTTGATTTCAGTAAACAGCATCTGATGAGCGCTCTGCTCTTTTTCCCATACAGAAGACCAGTTCATGAGCTGCTATAACCCAAGGCTGATAGATAAAGCAGACGTGAAATAGCAGGGTTGGGATAGATCAGCAGTAGTGTAGCTATTGTCCAGGAATTAGCTTTGCATCATTTGCTAGGAAAGTATCCATTGTTTCTAGGCCACTGGAAAAAATTTGTAATTTTAACGAACATTTGGGAAACTAGAGGCATTCTGCCATGGTATTATTATGCAGTATTTCTTGTGCGATCTGCTTGTGAGCATTAGAGTGTGAGCTTTAGCTTAGGGCTGTTCAGTAACTTGGTTCTTATTCTCCTTATAGGTAAATATTTCAAATAAATAAAGACTATACTAATATATAGTTTTATGAAATGTAAACACACTTCCTGTCTTGTATTGTCAATATACAAAGACACACACATATAGAGAGAGAGAGAGAGAGAGAGACTTTTGCAATTATTTTATTTAGGTATTTAGAGACAGCGGGCCGATTCATCAAGCTATTAAAGTCTTTTCTAGGGTATCCGCCTTAAGTTTGTACCAAAGTTATCAAATGGAATAATTTGACTAGTCTTTGGGTCTGTTCCGAAATGTGACTTCACCTTTCATTGGAGTGAGCCTGCAACAATTTTTGCAGATTTTTAAAAAGTTGCATTGATAAATTCGGTGTACTGAGGCACACCACTCCCCTTTTCAACCCCTCTTTTCAAAATCGGAGCATCTGGTGTAAAATCTCAACAAGGCTTTTTTTTAATAAGGAGGCCCAAAAAGTTGCAAAGCACCAGCTGGGTTATTGGTTTAGCATAACGTCAAAATAAAATATGCAGATCCTATCTTGCTGGATTTTCAGGCTTCATTATTTGTTTCTATTTTATTTAATTTTAATTAAGAAATGTATTAGTATTTCTATAGTAAACTATGTTTTTTTTTTCATTTCACTCCCAGGACATGTACAGTACAGAGTAAAGATCATTTGTGCTTATACTTTAATGCAGTCATGAACTAGCCAAACCAACAGGAATTTGACAAATCCACTGTCCATTGATGGATGCATTTTTAAATTTAGAAATGTTGTTTGTTAGCTCTGCCTGGTGCTCCTAATGTTACTGGGCATTTTTTATGATATTTTATAATATTAAACAATGTGACAGTCTGCAACTTTTGCAGTTAGTCTACTGTTAACCAGTGTCAGCGTACCTGATTAAATTCACCAATTACGATCAAGGGTGAGATCTCTTTAAATGCATTTAAATTAGTGTGGCGAGTGATCAGTGCTGGCATCGTTCGCGGGTGTTATTTAAGGGTTGTTGTGCCAAACCCCGGATGCAACCTGACTGAAGTTCGAGTCATGGTTTGGGGCTAAAAACCTGCAAAGTTTGGTCTACTCAACACCACTTGTAACTACTTTAACCCCATTACAGTTTCATCAATACACATATAATACTTGGAAGCAATTTTTTTAACTGTCAGTACAGTTCAAGATGACTCACCTACAGGTACAAAAGCACTGTATATAAGTAATTATTAGAGAAAACCCTATATATTATCAAGTAGAAACTAATTTATCATTGATAGTTATTAATATTATGCATCTTAAGTTGACTATTTAAAGCATACATAATAACCCCAGAAACATATAAATATATCCTAGAAAAAGAAATCTTACAAGGTTTACTAGGTAGTGGTTTTTCTTTTTCCAGTTGAAGGAATCTGGTATTCATTACTGTACTAGTTTTATAGAACGAAAACCATGGTAAATGAATGTTTTTATATAAATGAACAAACCCCGCATTTACCATAAAGAAACATCCTATGTTTTGTCAGGTCCAATGTAAACTTCATTACTCCTTGCTAAGTGGCCAAAACACCCTCTGAAATAATTATTACTGCCTGCACAATAACAGTGTGGTAGAGAGAGTGCAGATTCTAACAGCATATGGATTTGGAAAGCAACAAAACATAAGTAGGGGTGAAGGCAAAGGTAACAAACCAGTCAACTGCCCCACTGTTTAAAATTGCTGAAAATGATTTTTTAAAAATCTATAATTTTTGCTGCAGTTGATGGGAAGACATTTTTGTATGAGTTTTTAAAAGTATCGATGTCAGTAGTGCCATGTTTGATTTATGCCAATGTTGAATGTGATATAGAAAGCACATAGAAAGTAGAATCCACCACTGTAAGCAACACAATGTGATCTTCATAACTTGTAAGATAAATAATAGCTCCACATGGGAAGTCTGTGTACTTATTATGCAGCTTAGCTGCAGTTTCTTCTGCTCCTGTGCGGACTGCTGGAGCAGTTTTGTCTCCAGCTAACAAGTACCCTCGAAGACCCTGGATAGAAGACATTAGATGTTTATTATTGATTCTGTTTACTTCTCTATTCTGAATTCTTGGTAGTGAATAGTTTGTTCATGTGATAGCTGGGTGTCACTGGATTAATGAGGACCTGCCACCAATAATTTACCCTTCACATCCAATACCTGCTGATAAAGGTTTAAAAGTCCTCATATCACCTAAAATTATCTGTCACTGAGGCACTGTATCTTTATAACAGCCATTTTTCTGATAAATGAAAATGACTAGACATGAGCAAACATCTGAAGAGAAGAGTCAAGTTTTCTACCGGCTACCAGTGAAGGACACCTCCTTCTTTTGACTGACAGCTCAGTGTCTTTTCAAATCTTGGCCTGAGCAGACGGATAGTCCTCTTCCTGTCCTTACCAGATTGTCGTCCTTCTCACTTGCATGGTTAATTTAACAGTAAGCATTGTGTTGGAAACTGCCGATCTGCTCACCATTTACGCACCCCACAATGTGCGGGGCCGAGTGGTGAGCATTTATCTATTAAACTGTATTCCCAACTGTAAAAGCAAAAAACCTTTTTTCATGGTGTGAATAAATTTAAATCTCTAACCACAATACATGTTTATGCATCAAATTTACATGTATTTAAATGTTCATCGTAAGGTAGGTTCTGTAACTACTTTAATCTTCACTTTGACAATAATTCATTCTGAATGTATTTGAACAATATGTGCAAACAAATTGTAGCCCTTGACTATTGCCTTTAGCTCTGAGCAGCAGGGCAATGCTTGGAGGCACTGCTTATCTGTACCACTCAGATGGCCTAAAGACTGAAACACGGCTTCACTTTTAAACGCTCCATAGTAATAATACTTCATCGTCAATGTTTTGGGTTCTGATATGTTTTAAGTCAGATAAAGACTTGATAGAATGTGCGCAATGATGGAAGACATGTGATCTCCAGCCTGTGTGCGTCCTTTATAAATTCACACATATTCAATCTACTAACAGCTATATCTGCTATTGCTGGTAATGGCTTAGGAAATGGACTATCAAATATTTTCTTGCTCTAATTACTGGCACCTAATATTCTATGTCATTTTTTTAAAGGCCCAGTAGTATAAAGAAAATGTAGAGTATATTTATATCACATAAAAGGCTTACAAATCCAAAAGGCTTTGGAAGCACTTGAAAAATAGCAAATATGTTAAGACTTATTAGTTGGTTTAGGCAAAAATAGGTCATATATTAAGACTTATTAGTTGGTTTAGGCAAAAATAGGTCTAATTTAAAGGAGTTGAACCAAGGTTTAAAAGGCTATGGATAACTTACTAGTTCAGACAGTTGAATGGACAGTACCACTCTATTGATTGTCTATGGGAATGTCAGAGATAGTCAAGTACAATATTCAGATTTCTCAGATATGGCAGCACACATGTTCAACCTGCCAATCCTTTCAGATGTGGTAGCAGATTGACATTTTCATAATCAGTAGGTAGCCCATTGCTTGTCTACTGTCCACAAGATAAAATTAAAACTACAACTGTAAATTTTGCCCAATTCTACACTAGGCAAAAAATAAGGAATTCTCTACTTTACTCTAATTTGCTATATTTAGTATCTGCAGCTGTTTAGCAGCTGGCCCCCCAGGCTAATCTTCATTTTTCATGCTTTCTGGTTACCATGGGAAACCGTAAAATACAGCTAGAGACTAGTGGAAGCTTGCTGAGAGGGGCTGTAGTGATGTCAAAAGCAGGTGACTTATCACATGCGTCAGATCAGCCAATTACAAACATGCTGTCCTGTTCTTGCTTTTTGCCCTGATCTGATATCACAACCTGGAAGTGCCCACCCACATTAGGAATAGCTGAATGTGAATGTAATGTTAAATACAGACAGTCCCCGGGTTACATACAAGATAGGTTCTGTAGGTTTGTTCTTAAGTTGAGTTTGTATGTAAGTCGAAACTGTATACTTTATTATTGTAACCCCAGTCAAAATTTTTTTGGTCTCTGTGACAATTGGATTTTAAAAATGTTGGATTGTCATAAGAACCAGGATTAACAATAAATCTTAATTACAGGCACCATTGATAACTGTTAAAAATGTAGCCTAGGACTAATGTACAGTAAATTACCAAAATCCAGAGGTCCGTTTGTAACTAGGGGTCGTATGTAAGTCAGGTGTTCTTAAGTAGGGGACCGCCTGTATACCAGATATATCTCAGGCTAGGATGAAGCCAGAAGAATGATGCAGGTATTGTTGGAATTGTTATCAAAGACTCTCTCCAGCTGTGCAAAAACTATTGTTTGTCAGCAACTTGACAGTTACACTTTAATTCTCGCAAAACATTTGTTTCAAAGAATAACCAAAGAATACACAAGAAATGTCCACAAGCAGAAAAAACAAAAAAGTGGTGAATATGCTTTAAAGGATAGTCAAAACATCAGCTCTTGTGGGTGTTTTCCAGATGTAGCTTAATTAGTGCATGAGCAACAGTGTATAAAGTGCCCATAGCCCAAGTCTTATTGGAGGTAGGTTGCCTAGGGCTAGGCTGTGTAGAGTGGCTATGTTGCCAATGGGGAGTTCTGTAGGCAGCAGGTCCAATGAACAGAGTTAATTATTTACATAATGTAATTGTACCTGGAGGAATGAATTGCACTAGAATGCCCTATTGGGAATAAGTCAAGTCAACAAAGACAGTTCTCTGAGCACTGTTCTGCTGGAAAATCTTAGGTACTTGAATTCATGTTAGTTTGGCAAATACTACATAGCTAAACATCATTGTAAGGCCACCATATAACTTAAGTCTAGCTGTCAGATACCATACTAAACCTTCAGAAGCAGTGGTGTAATTTGAAGGCGATGGGCCCGGTGCAAAATCTGTGTCAGGTCCCCAACATCAATGTACTTTAAACTAGTTTTCTCGTACGGGAAATAGACACTTATTGGTTCTCTAAGCCTCTTGAGCGCAGTTGTGACCGTAGCCTCAAGTTATTCTGGTGAAATTAGAAAATGCACACAGTATTGGTTTTGATGTTACAACTGAACGGAAAGTATACTGAGAGATGGTAAGACTTTTTTAAAAGAAGCCACCAACATAAACAGTGAAACCTCCCCTGAAGATACCCTCCTTTGAGAAATCCAATATTTTTCTCTGTGACCAATTTTTTTTCTTCATTATACTCCATGGAAGCTCCCAACCCTATGAGAGACCAACTGTTTAAATGATCGTTTTCATGTGCAAAATTGGGTGGTCTACTCATAGAGGTTGTTAATGTAGTCAGTATCCACTGAATAAGTATGGATTCTCTCTTCCCTGTACACTATCTATTTTGCAAGTTACAAGACATCAGTCCGAAGGGTTACTTTATTGTTCTCTATGTTATTCTAGTGTTATAGCATCCTAAGAGCTTTGATCATTGCCATCTTCCAGCTGTTCCCTTGCACTTTATGCACTGCACCAATGGAAAGCCTATTGTTATCATTCACCCATGTGGGTCTTGCAGCCTGAGATTTTACAGACTCTTGATCACTTATGTACTGTGCATTGTATACATATACAGCACATAAGTGGGTGGTTAACACATTATGCCAAGTTTTTCAAATAGTTACCCTTACACCTTATCAATGTAGTTGTTAAGATTGGCATTAACATGACAGCCACAACATACTATTGCTTACAGTAGGGTTTTACATGAGGAGCATACTTTTGGACTATCCCTTTGCATCCGCATTTGAAGCATTCTGTGTCTGTCTCTTCCCTTATAATTTTTGTGTTTTCTAGATTTACCAGATGGCCAAATTTTACATCTGCTTAGTGAAGAAGCAACAAATTTTCCTACATCACTAAATAATTTGATACATGCTATTCCGAATTTTAGTAAAAATTGTTGATCAGTTCTGGTTTTTGAAAGTATTTAAAAGAATACTAAACAGACACATAATATACATTAAATAATAATTTAATATGTTTCTAATAACAACATGCATCGTTGTCAAGGTTTGTATGGACCCGTTACTGCCAGCCTCTGTATACATATATGCCAGGGAAGCAGTGTTGACAGCCATATATAAGCTACAGCAACAGTTACAAATTGTTGCAGGAGCACGTACTGTTGACATGACATCAAAGTCAGCCTCTGTATACAGATGCCGACAATAACAGGTGGAGCAGCGGAGAAGGTGAGTATTAGCCATTTATTATCTCACACCCCCCTAGCCCCACCCCCCAAGCCACATATATACAATTTTATTTAACCCTTTAAGGGTTTATTCCATGACAACTGGAAGAGCAGAAGCAGCCTGTCTGAAAAAGATTTACAGGTTTAACCATTTTCTAAGTCCTCCTCCCACTGTGGTTAAACTTTTCAGGGTGAAAATAGTCATACAGGAGGTCATTTATTATTTGATTTCCACCAGTTTTTTGGCTGTCTTTTTTTTCTCCTGCTGCACCATGTGTGCCTTATTTATTATATGTCGGCACCACAAAACTGCTACTTTTCCAACACTCACGCCAGTTTTTTTTTGGTTGCTCAATTTGGCTGCAACTTGTGAATCCCTGCACTTTTCCTTCTCTTCTAGCTTCTCTGACAGCTTTTTGGTGCAATTTGCACACTTAGACCCACAAAAAGCAAGCCTATCAAGTTTTATTTTTGCTTCATGAATGTGGAGTCATTTCAGACCCTTTTCAGTTGGGGGCCAGTTTATTAATCCCTTGCGTCACAATCTAACATCCTTGTGTAACTTACTGCAAAGTTCATGAACCCAAAGAACAGACCATGCAACACTATCATTAAATCCCCTCAATAGTAGGTATGAAAAAGAATGGCATGTGTTGACACCTACTCATGAACATTTTTCATTTATTTATGAACATATTCTTATCATCACATCATGATGAATCCTGATGGTAATATTAATAAATAATAGTTTGTTCAAACGTGACCCTGAAGGTATTATCCACACCTTGTGTGAGAAGTATAGGATGCCAATAGAGATGCTAGAACATACCTATAAGTATGACGCAATTAAAAACCCTTAGAAAGCTAGAATTGACCACAGACATAACAATAAGCTCTGATAACTGCTACATGTAAAATATTAAAAATAACTTGAAATCCATTGGTGGAAATGCTTATCATTCACGCTTTTCACTCCACAGTTAGCAATTGCATTTTGCCAACTATTGCCTTACAGTGCAAGTACACATTATTTTACACAATACAGTGCAATAATCCATGTGAAATGATGTTTATATGTTTAAAATAAGGTGTACATATAAAGTCTATATTTATATCAACTGCATTAGGCGAAGTTCACATTACCATTCAAATCTCCGTTCCTTACCTCTGATAAAAACGGTAAAGAATGGAGGTTTAACATATCAGTTTAAAATCCCATTGACATCAATGTTAATTTTGTGACATCCATTATGTTCAATTATGCAGGTATCTCTTATTATTACTGCAGCCAGCATCATTTTTTTCCATCCAAAAAATGCATGCATAACGGATACCTGCCAAAAAGGAACATAACAGATGACATAAAATTTACATTAAAGTCAATAGGATTTTTAATTGATACATTAAACCTCCGTTCCGTACTCTTTTTTTAATGGAGGTAAGGAACTTAGCCTTACATACATAAGCATTAGTTTGTTTATACATACGACTGAATGCATTTTATTCTATGTCTTTCAGGCATGTGTGGACTTATGTATTGATCAGATTAAAAAAGCATATCAATGTAGATCTCTATATTGATAAACATAACATTCTGTATTTAACATGATATTAATAACCTCTATCTATTGAGCTGTATTAACAACGGTGATAATAATTGAATTAAAATGTCTTATGGTTGTGTACCAGTACAGACTATGTTTCCCATGGTCTCCCAGAGATGTTCATTAGCATCTAAAGTCCAGCAAATAGCACTATGAAACCTCTACCATTAATTTGTATACAGGATCCCCTTCCCCCTTCTCATTGACCATAGATCTGTTAGACAGAGATTAATATGTTCTATTATCATGTGTGCTGCCTAACATGACATTACCCCATACATTCCCAGGTTTTGTGGGACTGTCCTGGAAAACGTTCTGATAATTTTCTATTGTTTGCCCTGCTTGAAGAAACCTAATATTTTGCTTGCATTGGGTCCTGTGAATTAGGCAGTGCATGCACTGGCAACTCTCAGTATCTAACAGCAGGTGGCATGGCTTTTTTTGTCCTGAGAAAGGAATTAGAGACTGGGGATGCAGCTGTCCCATATCTGGCTCTGCTCCTAAACCCCTCTCTGCTGCCATCAGTGTGGGGAACTGTCTCCCAGGAACACAATGTGGGTGCAGCCTCTTCCCCCACATTCCCAGGAGAGCTGTACTACCAGCAACCCTTTCAGTGCCGGCGCACTCCAACAAACTCAGCTTTTCACTATTTTCCCACAAATATGCGATGTGTCGTTTTGAAGTGTGACACTCATACACTACACTGGTGCTGGCATGACGACCAGAGCTCGTATTAACCCATTATGTTAATTGTGTTCCCATATTTACCATAAATAACATGTCCCTCCATACACTAATGTCACATGTGACTAATACACAAACTGCCGAGACCCTTGCAATGACCCTTAATGCTTGGCTATGCGTGCACGTACCGGATTAACTACTTGTGCTCTGCTAAGAAACTTAATAACTAGGTAACAACATACATAAGTGATCTTTGTATGCTAAACCATGTACATGCATATGATGATATCTACCCTGTGCAGATATGTACCTATAATGATACTGTGGAATGATCCACATCCCAAACATAACCTTCATTTTCTGCACAGGTATGTAATTGTCGGGACTATGATTAAATGTTTCTTATAAATTCCCTAAATAGACAGATTACATTCAAATGTTATCTAGATAGCTAGTACAGAAATAGATGAAATAAATAAATGGCATAGCTTAGAAATATATCTGATGTCTGCACAGTAATGACACAGCACGTTCAGATTCTGTAGGGCATGTTATTATATACCTTTCCACCAGGCTACTTATGTAGTGCATATAATGGTCGGACAGTAATGCAATATGCACATTGCCTATGCCCATCAATGTCTAGATACCCCATTTGTTTTTAATAGGTAGCATGGCTAAAATGTCTGCACCTCTTCAGTGATTAGATCAGATAATAGCGCGATCTAGGAGCCCCACATTGCTGTCCTTTACCCATCTACACACCTGTACCTTTTCGTTACCTCTTTCTTAGATAAATCGTTCTGTTACTCTAATAGTATCAAGGGGATTTTACAACCGAGGAAATCGATTGCAGCGTTTTCCATTCATTCCCAGTTAAATGAGTGAATAAGCCCGCAAAATCCAGCGCTTTAACCAAGTATCAGTCATAGCTACCATCCAAGTGGCCACTGTGAAGTGTACAGACTATTTACATTATGCATGGAGGTTTTGTATTTTTATTCTATGTTTCCTCCGATTTTTCCACAGCTCAGTGTATAATTGTTCAGGTTATGATGTGAACAGGGGATTCTAATAAAGAGAAGAATTTAAAGAACCTACAATCTACTCAATGTCATATTTGTAGATGTGTATACACAGTTTATATATCTAGATGATATATCCAAATTAATGGATAGACAAATAATATATAGATAGTCTAACAAATGTATACCTGAAGATATATATATATATATATATATATATATATATAGTTATATATATACACACACACACACACATACAAAAACATATAGACACATTTATACTTGAATATAATATATTTATATGTACATACACAGATACACATAGAAATATTTATAGATACATAGATATACACACTTATACTTGGATATAATAAATTTATATATACAGAGAGAGGTATACAGATATTATATATATATATATAAATATTCAGATATATATATAATTCTGTATCTGTATTTATAATTGCTTCAGGGACTAATGGATCTCTATTAAGAAATGTATTTAGATTATTTATTTAAAATTCATTTATGAGCATGTACCTGTTAATATGATTACATGCAAATGAAATAGGAGACAGATAAGTGAATGTACAGTTCCTGGATAATGCAGATAATTACAACATACAGTATTACATAAGATTACAAAAGATGCCAATTAGAAGAAGCGATAAATTGGGCGTATAGATAGACAGGGGTTGATGATGATGATAGATGATAAACAGAGAAATTGATAGATAGAGGAATACATGGATAGAAAGATAGATAGATAGATAGATAGATAGATAGATAGATAGATAGATAGATAGATAGATGAAGAAAGAATGATAGAAAGGAGAGAAGAAAATGAAAGATATGATGTAAACGCAGGATGTGATTGCAGGGGTTCATGAAGGAAAACATGGCATGAGAAGAGATAATGTGCTCACAATCCCATATCCTGTTATGATTTGCAGGATTGCTGTAGTGTCCCACATATCCTGCTATAACAAAGTCTCTGCAGCCCGCATCCCTGCCCTACATGTGTGTACTTCCTGCACCATCCTCATGCACTCAGGTATATGAAGTAGTAGGGCTGCTCCGTGCTACAGATGTCTATTTGTGAAGGAAGCAGCTGCTCATTGTGCACTCGTATAGTGGCTGTGTACAGGCATGTCACTGGGAGACAACATGTAAATACTTCTGCTAGATGCACAGGGACATATTGTATTGTTTGGGAAGCAGTGATGCTTATTTATTGCACCACATACTATTTGTCATTTTTATATACACATACAAGACGTTTTTAGCCCAAGTTTATTACATCTGCAGTAACTGTAGAACGATATGGTTTATGCTGATTTCTAGTCTGTTTGCTATATTGCTATTGCCTCCTCATGTGAAGTGTTCACACCTGCAGACTTAAAGATGATTTACTGTTCCGTCATTCAATTCTATAGACATGCTGAACCTGGGGCAGGGATTTCTATCTATCTATCTATCTATCTATCTATCTATCTATCATCCAGCGACTTCATATGTATATGTGTTCTACTGTAAATAATTGTGGATGATACTGTAATTGTTAGGGGTTTTGCAGGTATATGCAGATACTTATACAGGTGGAGTGGTCTTCAGATGGTGTAGTAAACAGGTGTTGTAATGTCCATCATGTGCTCTGAATAATCCAGGGCATTAATGGACCATAACATTCCATAACAACATATATGTTAATCTTGCTAGTTGTAATGATCAGCTGGACATTGCAGCCTGTGTCTTAACTTGCCATAAATGGTCATTTATTTTAGGAAAGGTAATAATATTGTCTGATGCAGCTATTTTTCCATGCTCCTCCTTCCCCATCAGTGGTTGCTCCTTTTTTTTACAGTTTCTGCAACTGGGTGCACTAGTGTTGTGGTGAACATGTATGAAGGTCAGAACACTGTCTGCTAAGCACCTGTGGCTCTCTATTTTACGCTAATAAGATGTTTAAGTGAAGATAGAATTCATTGTTTTCTGTTAAGCATCATGCCATGATAGGTGACAAATAGTAAAATGGTCATATTTCTATTTTATCCCAATTAACGCTAGAAATGGATATTTCTGCTAATTGTATAAACCACCTCAATATTCTCAGTGAATGCATGGAAGCTTACCTTAAACATTGCTGTTAATAATACTATTAACTAGTACGGTTCCAGCAACAAAATATTCACCTAATATAGAACACAATCCTCAGTATATGCACTGGAATATGTTTTATCATTGAAGATTTACACATTAACTATCAATTGTTACAGCATAAATAATAGAGTAATGCCAGGAATTGTATTAACTGAATGAATATCTCTTCATTATTGAAATATACATCCTAAGCTTACATAAAAAGTTATAATGCATTGAATATTATTACTAACTATTGCTGAGTACATCTTATACCTCCACTTGCATGTAGCAGTTCATGCCCAGCTGGCACTGCTGTGGTTAATACATTTACAGTCATTCTAACTTTTCTGTCTGTGTGCAACCTCCTTCCTCCCTTTGCAACACAATGGAAGCCTATTCCCCCCGAAAGCACAGATAAAGCTTGCCTGGAGCTGTACACAGTTTATAGATGGGAAGGAAGGGGATATGAGAAATAAGTTACGTTACCCAGCCTCTTCTCCCCAGAAGTGCCCGTTCTGACTGGGGACACGAATAAGTGGGCTTCCCTCCCCCTACAACTCGTCTTGTGGTTAGCAAACTTCAACCCTTTTCTCCCCCCAACTCTGCTGCTATGTCCCCTGTGCCAAAAGCTCAGGATAGCATTGCTGGCCAAGGATCCAGACTCTGCCTCCCTTCCACTGGCAGCAAAGGGTGGGCAGGGAGGAGAGCTTCCCCCCGCAGCTTTCACCCTCTGAAAAGAGCTCAATGTGCCGTCTGGTCGTCTAGTTCTTTATTTTCCGTACAGCTTCTCAAAATCCACCTCATAGTTGCTATAGGAGCAGTGAAAATTAGGCCTCATAGCTATACCAGGATTTGGTTTACATCATGCTTACTTAAACTTGAATTATAGCCTCCACAATCTATAAGCTAATATTAAACAGATTCGGTGAGTGAATGTTTGTTCATTCTAATGAGAATGGTCTTTTTAATGGTAGATAACACACATAAGCAAAAGTCATAAATCTGCATAAGTTCTTACATACAATTATAAACCTATTTTCTTTTCTCACAAATTTTTTAACTCAGAGCTATACCTTTCATGTAAAATACTGATCTTTGATAGTATGAAGTAATCAAAGGCCTATGTTCCTAGAAAGAGTTCCCAGCTCTTGACCCTTTTGGACTTGCAACGCTTCTTGCCATAGGATGGAATAAACTTTTCATGTTGTAATTGGAAGCATCTAAATTCAGACTACAACCTATAATTAGATGTAAATTTTATGCAAATCAACACAAATCCTCTATTCTCAAATGTTCTATCTTTCATGGCTCTAAAGCCTACTGTTCCCATCATACAAATACATCTAAATTAGTGCTATATATAAACATGTATCACTAAATTAATGCACAAATATAATTATGCTTCCCATTTGTTTCATTATAAGCCAGTTTCCAATAAATAATACATTTATATAATGTGTTTTCCTATAAATTCTGTCAACCACAGTATCTTTGCGGCATTAAAGAGTTTTATCATTCAATTTTGGATTACACTTGTGCCACTTTAGTTAAAATCAGTTAGTAGGGCAACAAAAAGTTGCAGTGTTGCTTTTGCCTTCAATCCTTCCAACATATCCATAGAGTTGCAGTGCACAAAGAAATTTAAAAAAATATGAAAAGGTTTCCATTAAAAAATCTGTCCTTTTACTCTACGGCCACTTTCTCACTAGCGAATTCAGTCTGAGAAAATTGCCCTTTACACTTGCGAGGCTTCCCGGACTAAACCTCTAATTATTGGACGAAACTCACAGTGGGAGATTTATCAGAAGTGTCTGATTAAGAACAAGAGTAGACCTTAATAAGATAAAGTGCTTAATATATGTATCTCTTTTATTTATGACCATCACATTAGTATTGGTTAGAAAAACTGCATCTTACCTCTCTATGTGAAACTGACCTTCCAGTAGGGTAACAAATGTTTTGTACAGGCAATCTCCAGGTTACATACAAGATAGGTTCTTTGGGTTTGTTCTTAAGTTGAATTTGTATGCAAGTCGGAACTAGTATATTTAGTAATTGTAACTGCAGACAAAAATATTTTTTGTTCACTGTGACAATTGGATTTTAAAAATGTTGGGTTGACAAGGGAACAAGGATTATCAATAAAGCTTTATTGCAGACACCTTACAGTTTATTGCGTTGCAACCTTAGACCAAAGCACAGTAAATTATCAGCATCCAGAGAACTTCACCAGATGTCGTAGTAGGCAGAGAGGTCCGTTGGTAACTAAGGGCCGCCTGTAAGTCAGGTGTTCATAAAAGGGTATTCCCACAAAGACAAGATTCCTAAATATACTCAGTATAACAAAATAACACATTCTCTTATTCACTGTTATTAACAAAAATACAGCATTTCACAGATATAATTCCAACCTGTCTCTATCAGTCCTGGCGTATACAACTTTGGTTGCCCCAG
The DNA here is from genome assembly GCF_040894005.1 of Engystomops pustulosus. NCBI lineage: Eukaryota > Metazoa > Chordata > Amphibia > Anura > Leptodactylidae > Engystomops > Engystomops pustulosus. The sequence goes on along the minus strand of NC_092411.1, from coordinate 125,598,798 downwards.
GATCTGACCGTAAATATTCTGATTTTGGTTGGGCAGGGCAGATTCTTCTCATGAATAGCTTCTCCTATCTGCGTGATGCAGTGATCTCTGACCCTTCTCCCTGCATTACAAGACAAGCTCACACACTCACAGTCACTTCCTGCCAGCAAGCAGCAGTGTGAGATTTACTATACAAGCTAAATATAAGATCTTTAAAGCAAAAGAAGGAGGTTTAGCAGAGCTGATTCTGTGTGTTATAGCTATGATGTGGCAGAGCTGGAGTGTGTCATTGTGTTTTATATCCATCTCATTGACCTCATCATCTCTCATCTCTCTTTTTCTATGTGTCAGATACTAGTGAGTGTTCAAAATCTAAATGAAATTGTAGATAAACCTGGACCCTGATGATATAAGCACATTGTCAGCACAAGGCATCTCATAGCACTAAACGGATCATGAAGTGTCTTAGAGAGTCCCCACCCACACTATGGAATTTAGTAAAGGGGTTAAAAATAATCTTTATTGTGTTAACATGAGTAGGGGATTAACATTTGAGAACTTTCTGTGATGGGCAAACCCCAGTCGGGGACTGCCTGTATATGCAATATCCCTTATATGAATTACTTATCCACATAAAAGTGATACCTTTCCTTTATCTTTCTACCTATAATATAATGTATACTAATGCACCGTAGAAGCTGAAATTTTGAAGTTAACTATAAAAACTTGAACATACAAAGCTGCAGACAGCGTTATGCCTCTTGCCTAGGAGTGAGTTTGATGTGCATTATGAGCTTGCTAAAATGTTCAGCCGACATTCATGAACCGGAACTAAACTGACATGCTAAGTTCAATTTCGGTTTTTGAGCATCAGGATGGACCTTCCAGCAAGCTCATAATGCAAGTTTGATGTGAGTTACGCTAAACATTAGTAGGGCCATTTTTCATCTTTATGATATCCACTCTATATTGTATTTGTGGGAGGGAAAGTAGGCATGGTAAGCCTGTTTAGTCAAATTTATCAAGTGAGGCATTTTAGAAAGTCACATTATTTGGGGCCAGTATATATCAGCAAATGTTTGGCCTAAAAAGTGGAGTGGCAGCTCAATACCACAGGTATCACACACATAATGTGGTTCATGTTCATAAATTCAATTTGTTCTTCAAATAAATCCCTTCCTGTTATATGCCAGTTTATGATATTATGACATTATGATAAGTGAACGTTCTAATGAAGGGTTCAGCTATTGTGACCTTTGCAGCTAGACATTTCTTTATAATTCTATCTCTAGAAGTATTATAGTGTCATTGACCATGTCTATAGTGCCTTCAGCACTATGGAGTACAAAGTTTAGGGAGCTCATCTATGCTTATAAAATTAATATTACGTACTTAAGGCAGATAAATTAATACATTTCATAAAGACATCATAAGGATTTCTGTTATGAGCAGTTTATAAGGTGCCCAACTGGCAATTAATTTGTTCAGCCTTTAACAACATTTGCAGTGAAATGAATATCAATATTACTTTATTGTCAAACACAGAACGTTAGCATAACTTGTTGCGGACTAATTTATAACTTATGTCACGTCTGGAGCTATGAAGCATTATTAAACTGCTTTATATTCTTGTGTTTGCACTGGTCTTAAATCTGTACTCACATAAAGCTCCCAGCTCATTTCTCTGCCTAATAAAGCCGGGCCGGCCTGCTCTGTACTGTACGATCCGTTCCAGCGCACACAATGAGCTATTGTATTCAATGGGAAAGTATGATTTCCTTTTTTAGGAAGACTCAGGTTACAGTAATAAAACCTGCATTATTAGTTTCACTAGAGACACTCAGCCACACTACAGAGTTCTGCCGCAGCACAAAGGACCTGAATAAAGGACATAAATAGCCACAAAATACAGTAATATATAATCACCTTTGATCTATAGATTCACTGATAGCTAAACTTAAGTCAAATAAAAGAGTAGGTATTGAGTTAACATTTATTCTTTATATATTTCCACACAATTGTTTAAAGTATATGCTGCTTATGTGACATAGTATGATTTCTAATAGCATGTAATGATGTGAATCTGGCAAAGAATCCTAGAGCAAGAATTACACATTACGTCTAGTTTCTGCACTTTTACTGTATCAGTTTGCAACCTTATTTTATCTTTGCTATATAGCACAGTTATTGAGTTTGCAAATATAAAACGTTATACTGGCCATATTCACAGTATATTTTTGTAAGAAGTCATATAAATATTGAGATATTTTGAAATGTGCTGCCAGATGACCCACGAGTTGTCAACTGAATTATAAAAACCCCTTGGGGCGCGGGTAACCCAAAAGCCCCAAAACATACATTTACCTTTCTACAGCTCCTGGTTCAAGCATTATGGTTTTCTCCCATTTTTTTTTACCTCAATGGTAGAATCAAGTGGCAGAGGAAGCTACATACATAAAATTTTTTGGTTACCCATGCCGTGGCCCCAAGGGGGTTTAGGCCCCCAGGGGGTTTGGGATTCCTCCTGCTGCAGTAGCTTTATGTGGCTGAAACAAACTGGGATGAAGATGTGATTCCAGTAGCAATGTCTAAAAACAGGTTGGTTGGTGCAGATTTAAATTCCAGTACAGCAGAATTTTTCAGAGGTCAGATTAATAATAATTAAAAAATAACCTTGTCTGTGTGCTTCCAGCAGAGCCAAAAAGACAACCATTAAAGGGGTTATCCGGGTATAAAAATGTACTTAGGGCCAGGCTGGGGAGGGCTATTTAAAAGCTTCCATCCGACACCATCTTCCAGTGCTTACAACGCTGAGAGATAGGGACGGATGGGAAGAGCCGGCCACATTGCGGACCGAAAGTTCCCTGTGCGCGACTTCTGTGCCCCTGTAAACAAAGAGGGGCATGGATCAAACGGACATCAGCGGCGCCAGAGGAGGTAAGTACACCTTTATCATTTTTAAATAGCCCACCCCAACCCGGCCATACGCAACTTTATATACCCGGATAACCCCTTTAAGGTACTATTCTGTGGCCCATTTGGAGTGTTAACCAAGCAAGCAGTTTTAACCACAAAACTTTGCAGCTAATGTTGGCAGAACTGTCAAAATTGCATGGCTGGTAAACACATGAGAATTTGGCCCTATGATTAACTGTTGATCTTTTACTGCATTCACACAGGCCTATGTGATGTGATTATCAGCTGGAAATAAATAAATTGCCCATGGAAAAACATTTTATGCATTATATTTGACTTTTCATATACTTTCTATGCACATTTTCATTCTTGGTAAATATGGTACCATTGACATTTACCCTAAAGCATCCACACATAGTGTGACAGCAACCACAACAATGACCCTCTTATTTCTATTCAAACAGGCCCTTTTGTCTGCAGTTTCCTACTTGTTGTGCATGCCATTTCGCCAAGTTTTAACCCAAGCCCTGATTACAGAAAGAGCTGGCATTGCTATTTATTCGGCGTATAGAGATGTCATGTTTGTGCAGTGTCTGTGAGCATTGCAGGGACAGATGGATTATAGATAGAAAGAGGGGGTCCAGTTGTTGATCTGTCTGTGATACACAGCTTGATAGGGTCATCCAGAAAGTACAGCAGCTTGGAAACATTGCTGAGTACATGGCTCAGATCAACACTATGTTCTATTAAAAGTATCATGCAGCAGACTTAAAACATGTTTGCCAATACTTTCTTGGCAGCGACCTTTTTCCCTGGCTGCTGCTGGAGATCTGTGTTATCATATTCTTCTTATTATAATCATTATTAATATTTTTATTATTGTTATTGCTACACTCAGTTCCTTTTCAACTAGCAGCATGTTCCACTATTTATATACACAAATATCTCTTTTCTGCAGTTACCATGTTGTAACATTTTCTGAAAAATAATTTTTAAAGAGAAAAAAAGCAGCGGAGAAAATATATTTAAGAATGTAAAGGAAGATTTCTATTTGTGCAAGTAAACACAGGCTTTTTGGCAACAAATTTTTCCTGTTTTGTGTGCTATCCCTTGCTCAGTAGTAGGTAAAGTCTTCTCAGATCTTTCACTATTATTAATATGTTTTTTAAATAAAAAAAATAGATCTGCTTTCTACATATCCAAATGCTGTATCCATTCTCCATATTTAAAATTTTTCATTGTATATGATTTACTTGTTTCCAATGAAAATAGTCATAAATGAATACTGTTGGCAGGATTATTAGGCCACTATTCACAGAAACACTTGGCAGCTAAAATAAATGAAGCCTAACCTACACCAGCTATTGGGTAAGCCACAGTGGCTCAGTAAATAGGTATTTTGGTTTGTATGCCATATTAGCTCTGCATAACTGCATATGGATATTATTTTTATAAGACTAATGGGGTTTAATAATTGAGGTCAATTTTATTTTAATAAAGGCCCTTTCAGTTTTGTATAAATACTATACTGCTATGAAAGTTAGAATAGTCAATGCTTATTTTACAGCTATGTCCATAGAAAATTAATTTATATATTTTGCATTAATTCATTTTCTGTTCTTTTAATATTTAAATACAAAAAATAGATGTTGTTGATCAAATTTGCATTGTATTAACAAACAATGTGAAATATTTTTTTTTTTTTTAATGTTAATGTTTTTATAGTGCATCCCTCAACAAAAGCCCGCCATTTTAAGTCTGGGAATAAGGATGCTTGTATCCCTTGTAGATAAATAGATTGATGAATAGATTTATGAAATTGATTCAACTAAAAAGAGGTAGGCAGATTTACACGTTTAATTAAAAAAATGCTTAGGTCTAATAAAATGTATACAGACAGAGAAATGGCAGTATTTGCCCTGGGCACCATGGTATTGACAATTAGAAGCTAAAAAGCTTGGCTGGTCCTACCTGGCATAGAAATACTCCGCAGCATGTGAACATTCACTATTAAAAGTTTACTTACTGCAGCTTGTGCGCAGGTACTGGGCAAGAATGCCCCGCGTCGGCCTACTCCGCCACCAGCCTTGTTTCCCCCCTTCAAGTCCTATAAAGGGGGAAATAATTGCACTTGCAGGCTGATCACTAACATTTGGGATTATTTAAGGGCTTATACAGCAGCTTTTCTGGCATAGACGCCCTGATAAATAACCACCTATGTATCCATAAGCTGAAATGACTTCATTCCAAAAATCCAATGTGAAAGAGCCTTGAGTCAGTATTGTAATCTATTTTAGCAATTAGACATCAGGTATTTTTAACACTATTAACATTTTCACCCGGGTTTAAGGGCATGCAACGCAATTCTTCACTTATCACATGCTCCAGCATGCAAATAAGTAATAGGAATCCCATCTGAATAATGTACATGGCATCAGGTGGGGCACATTTGCACTAATCCGTTGCTTCAGGGGACATTGTCCAACGAAACCACATGGCTGAATTCCCTTCCCCGATTTCCTTCCGTCTGCTCAGTATGTCATATTACAATGGTCCATTAGCATTTCAAATATCTTATACTTCTGTTACAATCTCAAGATGACCGGCAGAATGCTAATGATGCACCTGTGCAGCCTGCACCTGAATCCACCGCCACCGGATTACAACACAACTACATTGTATCACATACAAAGCATCCAAAGAACTTGACAACCAAAACATCCCATGCATTGTGTAAATGACCACAGTGCTGCAGCTGGCAGTGGATACTGGAAAAGCAAAGTCTACATTGAAATTCTGCAGCATTCTGGAGGAAAACATACCAGCAGAAGAATAAATGTAGTTTTTTTTAAACTTGACAAACATGGCAAATACATTTGGAATATACACTATATAGTTATTCATGTATTAACATTATTTTTTTTGTTGAAACCAAATACTAATTGTCAATGCTGTGCTTCTGTGTGTTGTGCGTAATGACATAATGAAAAGAAAAAAAAGGACCCAAGAAAGTCTTACATTTGGTAAATACACATTATTTTTCATAATAATTTACCAAGTGAAAAATCCAAATGTAAAGAACTAAGCACCCCATGAATCAATAGTTTGTATAACACACTCTGAATTTTATTATAAAGAGATGGACCAAATGTCACGGCAGGGATTTTTTCTTGGAAAAATACAATACTGCTATTAGCAGACAAAGATACCCATATCCGGACAATAGATGTATTGTTAACATATAATAAAACTTAGCGTTTATTTAATCTCAAAATTAAGAAAGTATATTATATGGTAGCATTAGCTACCGAGTGCTCGAAGGGAAGGTGTGTTAAAAACACAGTAGGGTAGGTTCATTGAGTCACAAAGATTACGTTCATGAGTTATGGATTAAACTCTTATGAACGACAAATGGGTCACGAGCAATGACCAGGATAACAGTGTAGTAGTGCTCAGAGGACAGGTGTCCCTATTATTAGTGGCTATATATTTGTATCTCTGTAAGAGCTCCTACTGAGATATGGTGGTAGATATGTCTCTGTTTGTCTGTTGCTAGACACTGCAGTGCTGCGTGTATATACCACCAGAGTGTCTTAGAGGAACATTATTAGGTTGCAAAGTATGACCATATTAGTTGTTAGTCCTCTGGGAATAGATACTGATTGGTCATGTATTATGACCCAAGCTCTACACCATGGAACGGCATTAATGGTTTGGTATCTAAATAGAATGCTACACTCTCCCTAATAGGTCACTATTCGTGGTGACTACTGTATAAACTAGCTCAGAACCTAACCAAACTGCAAATTAAAAAGATGCACTTTAGCCCCCCTACATGTTTCACCAGCTTGCTTGCTGGTGAAACATGTCGGGGGGCTAAAGTGCATCTTTTTAATTTGCAGTTTGGTTAGGTTCTGAGCTAGTTTATACAGTAGTCACCACGAATAGTGACCTATTAGGGAGAGTGTAGCATTCTATTTAGATACCAAACCATTAATGCCGTTCCATGGTGTAGAGCTTGGGTCATAATACATGACCAATCAGTATCTATTCCCAGAGGACTAACAACTAATATGGTCATACTTTGCAACCTAATAATGTTCCTCTAAGACACTCTGGTGGTATATACACGCAGCACTGCAGTGTCTAGCAACAGACAAACAGAGACATATCTACCACCATATCTCAGTAGGAGCTCTTACAGAGATACAAATATATAGCCACTAATAATAGGGACACCTGTCCTCTGAGCACTACTACACTGTTATCCTGGTCATTGCTCGTGACCCATTTGTCGTTCATAAGAGTTTAATCCATAACTCATGAACGTAATCTTTGTGACTCAATGAACCTACCCTACTGTGTTTTTAACACACCTTCCCTTCGAGCACTCGGTAGCTAATGCTACCATATAATATACTTTCTTAATTTTGAGATTAAATAAACGCTAAGTTTTATTATATGTTAACAATACATCTATTGTCCGGATATGGGTATCTTTGTCTGCTAATAGCAGTATTGTATTTTTCCTATAACACACTCTGAGCGCCAGCGTATGATGGAAGCCTAATGTATCTGATGTCTTTTGGTATGATGGAAGCCTGATGATAATTAGATATATGCTAGTTTTACCATGTATAGGCTCTCTGACTAACATTATATTCCCATTCTGCCTTGTACTATATTCTCATTAAGGCCAGTGAGAAAAACATGCATGTGTGTCTTTTTATATTGTGCATGTTAACTTCTGGTTTTTAAACTTACATAATGGTAAAACCAGACAGAGTATATGTATAATGCTACTACCAGAGAGGGAATATTTATAATGTTATAACCAGGTAGTGCACATGTACAAAAATGTACAACCAAGCACAATCTCTATTTATATTTGGACAACCAGGCACACTGAAGAGAAATCAGCTCCCTCACTCCCCCTCCCACAGGAATTCTCTTCGGTGAGTCACACATAGCCAACATCTCTCTCATTCATGAGGACGGAGGGAATAAGGTGGATGATTTCTCTTGAGCGAGAGAAAGCACGCCCTTGTCATTAAGAAAGTTGGAGGGTTGGCTTAAATGGAAGAACATAAATATGCCGGACTAACCTCAGAGGGTGATCAGACTTACATGTGGTAATTTACATAGAGGAGTCAACTTTGCAAGGGATATAGGGATATATGCACTGATTTATAGTAGCAGTTTCAGTTTAGGTTTAGTTAATGTGTGTTAGTTTAACTGACAGGTTCTCTTTAAATTAAGAATATACAGGCAGTCCTTAGGTGACATGCAAGATAGGTTTTTCATTTTATAGTTGATTTGTAACTAGTAGTCTTCTGTAAATACTGGACTGTTGTTTGATTTAAGAATTATATATCAGTATTGTGGTACTGTGGAGAAAGTACATAAAAACTATGAAAATGGCTCTTCTGTTTGTCCTTCTTCAAAACTGTACACAATTGCAGTGTAAGACATGACTGCAGGTCTTATAGTAAATTGTTATTTTACACTTTTGATTTTGTCAGTAAAGGACAATAAATTCCAATACTAATTTTAGAGCAAAAGATTGTCTTATGAAAGCTAGTTGAGTCACTTTGGGTATTTCAAAGAAATGTAAATGCTTATACCTATATTTATCATGTAAAATGCTCAGTATGGTAACTAATTAGTTGAAATCTTGTATTATTTGGTTCAAAATGTGTAAAATGCAGATGACATAACAGCTTGGCATGATAATTATTAAATCATTGCATTATGAGCTATATATTAATTTCCTGAGCAGTAAGAACAAATTGACTACTTATTTATCTTTCATCTTCTATATCCGTTGAACTTGCTGCATGTTATTTGCATAACTTAAATGTGCCACGTTCAATTACACATTTTATTTAAAATATTAATTATGCCAATAAAGCTATGAATAGGACATACACAGAACATAGAGGCCATCACATCAGTCATATTGAATCTGTGCAAAATCCACAATATAAATTATAGTGCTGAAGATTTTAAACCCGCACTGCAAGACAATTTGTACCACAACATTTTTGTCAGTTTTACGGTTACCATAAAAGCTGCTAATTTTTCACTCATTCCTGGGGGAAAAAAATTGCTAACATATATGTACCATATTAAAGCATTCTAATTGTTTAGTCCTGTAGTACTATGGTTTTTGTTCACAGTTCAATTATAGATTTTGTTTGTAACATAAGCTACACCTCTATGGCTAACCCAATGTAAATGTAAAACAACCAGCCTGTCACAGCAGTGTGAACAAAACCTTAAAGGGGTTGCCAATCCTGCCAATGTACCCTTACAATGTATGGTAAAAATGCTATGTTAACCCAACCTTAGCAACCACCATAGGGTATGCTGTACTACTCAGAACTTTCCTGTATAGATAGATATATACTTCCAGGAGCAGACAGCACTCCAATATAGTGAAAAAAATCAGAGTGTCTTTATTCCATAAGGGGAAGTTTCGGTGACACAGCACCTTCCTCAGCAGCACAGTAGATTTGGGCACTAGAATAAACTATCCTTAAACCTCTTTCTCTGCCGCCCTTTCTCTCGCCGCCTTATCTAGTATTATACTGCTATTCCATATTCCTTTATCCTTTGCTATTCCATATTCCTTTATCTTTATCCAATTTGTGTCTGATGAAGGACCCATTGGGGTCCCAAACATTACGAAATAAATACCCCGAATTTGCATAATTTTGAAATGATTTTTGATTGATATGAATACGGGTTGGCATAACATTTAGAATGTTAAATGTTGGTGACGTTAAAGCATTCTAAAGTTATTACCGGCTATAGTGACATATTGGGCTTGGTCCTCAGGGTGAAAATGAGCTTGGTCCCTAATGGGTTAAACTTAATCAAAGTAAAATTTGTGTCAATTGTAACAATGTACATGTCTTCTAAGTGTACTACAATTCCATTTGTATGACAATGATTGTAAATTTATGGTGTTACTATTTGGCTAAGAAGACAGATATGAGATATGCAGTAAGAAACATACAATTAGCAACTTTCTTACACTTCACATTAATGAAAAGCAATGTTAATGAATGCTCACATCTTAGAGTCCCAGTATGTTGTCCTATTAGCTATGTGGGAATAAATCTCTGTATCCTCGTACATGTACAGATTTGGGCATGGGTGACAAAGTACTACAAAATACTTATTTGCATAACAATTACAAGTCAGACTTATAAAACAACAGTCGACTAGACTCAACAACCTGTATAATTAGCACCTAATTAGAATAGATATAATACCAGCTAGTAAATGCAGTGAAATACTTTCTTGTTTTTGAGCCACTGATTTTTCAAACTCTTTAATAAGAATTAATTCAGAACTATTTTAAATGTCTTTCTGCTGACTACATACTAAAATCGACTTCAAAGATTTCAATTTTGGTTTTGTTAACTAACAGTTTATAGCTATCTGTCATAACACAAACAGCTGCACATACAAAAGGCACATTTTTTTATTCTTCTTATTTCACACCCATTAACAGTGTTTTCCAGAATATTTGTTACATCAGACAGGTCTTAACCTCAATTTATTAGGATGATGGAAACACTTTTTCCCATGTCTAGAAGGTCCAGGGAAGCTAAAATTTTGCAATGGTTCAACCTCAAACATTAGACATCAGACATTACATTTTTATAAAAAATTTGCCTTTTTGTTGAACATCAAGAGGAAACAGGAAACTAATGTTAAAGTGTTAAAGCAGTGCCAAATTTTATAATGATATTTTTATGTTTTTTTTTCCATTCAGTTCAGTAATCAACCACATAATAATATGCATAATAATGGATTCATAAAATTTCAGTGTCTACATGATTGTGTACTAAAAGTACTATTAGGCCCCTTGCAAATGAACAAAAAATTTTGGCTTTATGTTTCTTGTAATGTATCGTTTTACATTCATTTCAATGGGCATCATGTCCAGACATATCAATGGACCTACTGCTCATCATACCATCGGTGGGAAAAAGATAGAGCTTGCTCTATTTTTTCCCATACATATGGCCGGGTTGCACTCCTCCCTATGGAGAGGGGAGGGGGTGTCTCCCCTTCTTCAGTCAAACGCATGCTACGCCAGGGTCCCAGCCCGGGAGAAGCACATGTCGTGTGCATGAAGCCTTTTCTAGATACTGATTCAAAGGGGTTTTCAAATAAATTCATGAAATCTATATATACACATTAGTGCAGTTTGAAACTCTGGCAGCACCGTCTACATAGAGATTGAAGTTACACTCATCTGATCTCTCTGTGCTGATATCTATGTGCTGATAGCAGCTTATCAACGGTGTTCCTTATTTTGGAAAACACAATGATGTGAAATTGAAGACTTATCATGTATAGGTACTCAATATCTTAGTGGTGGAAAAGGTATTTTCCAGGAATAAGCAACACCAGGGTGGGGGACAAAATAATGTTTGCTCGTCTCACTCCAGCTCCTGCATCACTCTGTTCTTCCAGCTTTTTGGTCTGTACCCAGCCAGAAGTACCAGGGGGTCCTCCGCCAAAAAGTTGCTTCACTTTCTTTGTTGCTGCCCAGTAGGACTCCTACTGTAAAATCATGTAGTTTAAACACTGGCATTTTATATAGGCATCATAATGATTGATCATTGTGCAGTTTTGGGGTAAATTATACATTTTGATCACTTTTTCTTTCCTTGACAAAGGAGCAATGTACACTAATTGGGCCAAATTCTCAATTATAGTTGAATAGCTTGGGTTACCATAGGTGGGTCTCTAACAAACGTTTTCACTTTTAATCTTTTTCTGTATATAAAAATGTCCTATAAATTCTAACAACCTAATGACGGCAGAACTAGAGGCTTTAATATCTGCCATGTAAAACAATCAACAACATGTGATTGCAGAGGTTGTAGGAGTTCTAGGTTTTTGAGTAGTACACAACTCGACGGTGTACTTTATGCTGCATTGCTTGCCATGTAGAGGAATGGGAATGTGTCCACAAGATGTCTGCTAAATATTGTGGAATTAAACCCATTATCCATTCCCTTTTAGAGTAGAAAACTTATCCATTCCCTTTTAAAGCCAATATCTTGGGCCTAAGAGGCCCATAGCCTATTTAAATATTAGTTTTACCATAAATAAAGGGATTGTTATTACTATGCAGTAAAGTGAATATTTTGTGCAGCTACATGTTGTACATTCTAATTTTTAGTAAAATAGTGCCCTGCTGCCTTTTCACAAAAGTAATCACATGAACTCTTCTTGTAATGGGTATGTTTCTATAAGTGGTTGGAACCAGTAACATGTAATCCATGTAGATGGAAAATTTTTGTTTTACAATTCTTTGTGCCCACTAAGAATCTTTGACCAATGTTCCAATGAAAGGATTTTCCCTGTGGCTAACAGCAATTCCAATCAACAGTCTTTTAAAGAATGAAACAAGAAAAAGAAGTGATTTCTAAATCCTGGTGATATGTTCTGCATGATGGGAATCCATGTTTTAAAATATAATTTTTTTACACTAAAGAATCAGTCTGTAAATTCCATTTATGTAATACATTTACATCAATTGTTCAATGCATTCTAACAGTATTCTGTTGGAACCCAAATAATTTTGCCAGATGCACTTTTATAGCATATAATTTAGATTTACAGTAGAATTGTGATTATAAGAATCTGACATCCCCTGTACTTACAGAATGAAAGTGACTTCTACTCTCAGTAGGTGCATAGCCTTACATGCATGGTTATACTGCAGTGATGTATAGGCAAACCTAGCTCAAAATGAGAGAATTTACCGTGTTCTAATTTACAGTACTTCAAACTAGTATATTGATTTGATTGATCTTCTGGTGCTTTTATCTTCTGCCAGTTATTATTTATTTATAGAGCATCATTAATTCCATGGTGTTGTACAATCAGTAAGGGGTTCACATACATTACATTAAGACAAAAACAAATGCAAGTACCGTATATTCCGGCGTATAAGACGACCTGGTGTATAAGACGACCCCCCTACTTTCCTGTTTAAAATATAGAGTTTAAGATATATTCGCCGTATAAGACTACCCCTTTTCCAACGCATACAGTAGTATACAGCACAGCCCCCAGTAGTATACAGCACAGCCCCCAGTAGTATACAGCACAGCCCCCAGTAGTATACAGCACAGCCCCCAGTAGTATACAGCACTGCCCCCAGTAGTATACAGCACTGCCCCCAGTAGTATACAGCACTGCCCCCAGTAGTATACAGCACAGCCCCCAGTAGTATACAGCACAGCCCCCAGTAGTATACAGCACAGCCCCCAGTAGTATACAGCCCAGCCCAGCATTAAAAAAATAAATAAATAAACTTATATACTCACCCCGATGCTCCCCCGATGTCCGCGCCGTCATCTTTCTTCTGCCGGGCGCCGCCATTGATCTTCCCCGGCAGGCGCCTAGTATGACGCGCCGCTGCTGACGTCATACTAGGCGCCGACCCGGGGGAAGGACATGGCGGCGCCCAGCAGAAGACGGCGCGGAAGACTGAAGACAGCACAGCGCGGCATCGGGGCCAACGGAGGGTGAGTATGCACCCCGATGCCTTTTTGAGGCTGCCGGCAGCTTTTTGAGGCTGCCGGCAGCCATCGCTGTGCAAACACCCGCGATCGGTGCTAGCACCGATCACGGGTGTTACCGGTAAGCCTTTGCTGCAATATGCAGCAAAGACTTACCGGCTATGGAGAGGGCTCAGCCCGTGAGCCCTCTCCATGCACCGGGACCCACCGTATAAGACGATTACCGGCGTATAAGACGACCCCAGAGAAGACAGAAGATTTTTCTGTCTTCAAAAGTCGTCTTATACGCCGGTATATACAAAATACAAACTACAGTGATCAGGAGACAAGTGGGAAGAGGACCCTGCCAATGAGGGCTCACAATCTATATGGGGGGGGGGGGTGATGAAAACATGAGGTGAGGGAGCAGAGCAGTGCAGTTAATGTGTGTTGTATGCGAACCTGAACAGGTGGGTTTTCAGTATAAGTTTGAAGGATTGGAAAGTGGGGGACAGTTCGACACATCTTGGTAGAGTGTTCCAGAGTATGCGAGATGCAAGGGAGAGGTCCTGCATGCTGTTCTGAGAAGAATAATACAGTGAAGCTGAAGGTCCTGTGAGCAATGGAGATTATGTGTGGGGCGGTATTGGCTGATGAGTTCAGAGATATATGGAGAGGACAGGTTGTGGATGGTTCTGAAGGTCCTGGTTAGTATTTTAAATTTAATTTGCTGTACAATGGATAACCAGTGGAGAGACTGGCAGAGAGGAGAGGCAAAGAAGAAGCGAGGAGACAGATGGATTAGCTGGGCAGCAGAATTTAGGATGGATTGGAGAGGCATTAGATAGCGTGGTCATACGTGGCATTTGACACTGTCCCTCATAGTCGCCTGAAGGATAATATAAGGTCTATTGGTTTGGAAGGAATCATTTGCAATTGGATTGAGTTGTGGTCAATGATTCCTACTCAGAATGGTCACCAGTGGTGTACCCCAGGGTTCTGTGCTTGGACCACTACTATATAAAGTATTTTTTTAATGATATGGAAGTTGGAATTAACAGCACCATGTATATTTTTGCAGATGACACCAAGCTTTGTAGTGTAATAGAGTCTATGGAGGATGTTCATAGGCTGCAGGGTGACTTGAACAAACTGAGTGTTTGGTCCTCCACTTGGCAAATGAGGTTCAAGGTGGATAAATGTAAGGTTATGTACCTGGGGGCTAGTAATCCAAAGGCAACATGTGTCCTTTGGGGAGTAAATCTGGGAGAGTCCCTCGTTGAGAAGGACCTGGGCGTACTAGCAGATCATAAATTAAATAACAGCAAGCAATGTCAATCAGCTGCCTCTAAAGCCATCAAGATCTTGTCATGTATCAAAAGTAGTATAAACTCTCTGGATAGGGATGTAATATTACCACTGTACAAGGCATTGGTTAGGCCTCACCTGGAATATGCTGTCCAGTTCTGGGAACTGGTCCATAAAAGGATGCCCAGGATCTGGAAAGGGTACAACAAAGAGCTACAAAAATGATAATGGATATAGAAACTCTCAGTTATGAGGAAGGAATAAAGGAAAAAGATTTATTTATTCTGGAAAAGAGACAACTAATGGGGGACCTGATTAAATTATAGAATTATATGAATGGTCCATACAAAAAATATGGTGGAAAGTTGTTCCAGGTTAAATCAAATCAAAAGACAGGGGGGCACTGTCTGCATCTGGAGAAAACAAGGTTTAATCACCAGAGGCGACAGGCTTTTTCACTATGAGAACTGTCAATCTGTGGAATAGGCTGCCTCAGGCATAGGTCACAGTAGGGACATTCCTTCCTTGGTGGAACTTGATGGATATGTGTCTTTTTTCAACCGTATAAACTATGTAACTATGATATTGATGGCCTCATATAAGTCATCCATATCTAAAGACTGGAAAACTCAAATTTAGAGGGGTTTTGACATATATTTCCTCAATAAATAACTAACAAACTGGTGTATATATTATCCCACTCCCCTTATATACAGGACTTCACAAATCATGCCTCATTCTTCCACTGACGTCTTATTGGAATTTTGAAACAAAAACTGTGATGTGAATTGAGTGCAATGGAGCCAAACGATTAAAAATATATTTTAAATAGACTGACAACCTGCTTCTCCAATCATATGGGAAACTCAGGACCCCAGTAGGTGGACAGTCAACAATTGTCAACTTTAGCACCTATGCAGCCCCATGTGCTCCTCAACCAGTAGTATTTTGCCTCGAAATGGCCATAACACCACATTGTTCATGAGAATCTATACTGGATTGATAAATGTATGATTAGATTATACTTTCTGGACATTCATTTGATATTGGTATTACACTGGGCTATGATCTAAATGTTTTTTTTTGGGGGGGGGGATTATGTAATCAGTGATGTATATTCTGAGAGCTATAACATTTTTATTCCTCAAATAAAAGAGGGCTTGTTTATTGTGGGAAAAGTTAATGTTAGATTGGTACTATTATAGGGTACATCTGACTTTTTGATCACTTTTTTATTACAAATTTCTGGGAGGTAGGAAGCACTGAAATTGCAATATCAATTTTGTTTGTAGGGGCTAGGTTATTTTATTTTTTTAGTACAAAATATATTTATATAAAGGGAAATGGTTGAGTTTTGTGCTTTATTTATTTTTTTTGAAACTTTACTTATTTATTTATTTTTTTTTACTGTCCCACTAATGGACTTACACTGGGGATTCCTTTATCTTTCATATACTACAGACTACTTCTGTACTACAATGCATTGTATCTGTCACAATTTTTCTGACAGTTTGATGAGACCTAGTCTTGGACTGGGCCTTACAGGCCACCATACATGGCAGACATGGAGGTCTTAATCTGACCTCCAGTTGCCATGGCAACTCCCCGGCACCCCCCAATCGTGGGACCAGGGGAGTGACAGAGGAAAATTGATTGTGCTTGATCGCAATAGTTAAGGGGTTAAA
This sequence comes from Engystomops pustulosus, assembly GCF_040894005.1. NCBI lineage: Eukaryota > Metazoa > Chordata > Amphibia > Anura > Leptodactylidae > Engystomops > Engystomops pustulosus. Next base: position 125,582,375 of record NC_092411.1, on the reverse strand, counting down.
CTCCCTGGCAATGAGAGATCTCCCTGATGGGCAGACGCAGCATGGACCACGATGTATGTAACAGCTGATCTCCTTCTGCACAATCAACAGGAGAATATGATCAAATAGACCACCCTACCCTATTACCACAGTAATGATGTGTGTTTAACTGCACAGTGCCCCACAACACTGGCCATACTGGATGTGTCAAATACTTTACCAGTGTACCACGTGCCCGCCTATGATAAATCCCCACTATATCAGTATTACCTGGCATGTGATGATTACCTCGATGTAAAAGCCATCACTCCCCTCCAACATACAGTTGATGTGCAACACACCTGCCAACGTATAGGTGAGGGGGTAATTGCAAATACAGTGTCCTGTCCCCCCATGTAGTATATAATTCATACAGAATGCCGCCTTGTATTATAAAATGCATACAGTGTCCTGTCCCCCCATGTAGTATATAATTCATACAGTGTACCGCCATGTAGTATAAAGTGCATACAGCGTGCCACCATATAGCATAAAATGCATACAGTGTCCCCCCATGTAGTATAAAATGCATACAGTGTGCCGGCATGTATTATAAAATGCATACAGCGTGCTGCCATGTAGTATAAAATGCATACAGCGTGCTGCCATGTAGTATAAAATGCATACAGCGTGCCGCTATGTAGTATAAAATGCATACAGCGTACCACCATGTAGTATAAAATGCATACAGCGTGCTGCCATGTAGTATAAAATGTATACAGCGTGCTGCTATGTAGTATAAATACATACATACAGCAGACGAGGGGCGGGAGCCGGGGGGGTTAGGGGCCGCAGCCGGAGCGGGGGGCGGAACTGGAGCTTATTGCGGGAGCAGAGCAGGGGGGGGGGGCGTTAGCGGAGCGTGAGTGGGGAACGGGAGCCGGGGCAGAGCGGAGAAGGGAGGGCGGGAGCGGAGCGGGATTGGGGCAGGAGGAGAGCCGGGAGTGGGAGGGAAAACCTGGTTGGCGGTTGCACAGTGGAGGAAAACCTGGCAGGCGGAAGCTGGAAGGCTGGGGTGGGGGCACCGTGACGTCCGTGGTCAGGAACACTGTGCCGGGCTGAAGCCTGAGGTGGCCCGGATGCTCAGTGGCGGTTGGCGGGGGCACAGTGCTACCCCCTCATCCAGCAGGAGGCACCCCGCCTGAGGCGAGATGCTCAACTCTCCTCATGACAGATGTGCCCCTGGGAAAACCCCTTTAACTGTCCGTATCTCTGGTTCTGAAACTCACAAAACCACAATCCTGATGTGTCGATGTTGTGCTCACCGTACTGAGCCCGGGCGCCATAACCGTCTATGGGGACGTATATCCGGTCGCAAATTATACGTGTCCCAGATGGTCGTGTGCATAGATTCAATACTGTACCAGGTGCTTGCCGGTGGAGCTGGGTGGGGAGATCCTGCCTCTGTAAACAAACAGCAGCGTAGAATTGGGACAACAGGAGCTACGGAGTAAGCATACAATTTTTGGGGATTTTACAGCCCCGAGGTGAGTTTTTTAGATTTTTGGTAAGCCTAGACAACCTCTTTAAACTGACTTGATTTAGACAGGAAAATGCAGATGCTTTGTTTGTGGTCAGGCCACACAAATGATTGCTTTTCTTAGATTCTTTAATACTTCTGTATACTTTTAACACTTTTAAGTGTTTGTCTGACTATTGTATTTTACGCAATATGGCAGGACATTATACAGAAGTACAATATAAGTAGGATACAAAAGAGAGTAAAGAGGTGACATCTATCTTGGTTTTGTATGTGTATGTTTTTTTAGCACTGAAATCAATTAGGTACAAAAACAGCTATTTTTAGGGCCTGTCCCAGTGTAAACTAAAAACACAAAGCTTTGCTCTTACAGCTACAGACACTTACGTGCCAGACACATTCTGCAAGAAAAAGGGATTGATTCAATTGGCATCATGTGCTGATTTCAGGGTCCTTTGACCTGTCTGGGTCTCTCAGCAGACTAGACTTCTTGCTGTACACTTCTCTTGTCTATTGGTTGTCTGCTCATAAATATGGAGAACAGCTTCTCTGCCCCCCTCCTTTTCCCAGGCAGGCTACTCCAGACTAGAACTATGTCCCTAAAAAGATCCCCCCTCCCTCCTTTTCCTATTCTTCACAGCCACAAGGAGGAAACCAAGAGCTGGGCTTCCCAAGTTTGGGGAATTAGACGTGGACAGGGGTGCAGTAAGGGAAAGTTAGAGGTAGAGATGGATTACATTACACAGGAAGGCATCTATAGTGTTATAAAGCAGAAACATGCAGCCACCCGGGATTCTTTGATCATTAACTGTAATAGTAAGAAGTGAGTGAAGAATAGGGGGCAGGTTCATACTGTTTACTAACAATATGAAAACTTGGTCTAAGCTTATTATGTGGTAGGATTTCTGACTTTCATCTCTCATCCATAATATATACTGTGGGGATATGTCTTTGGGAGACATGAGTTTTACACGATGTAAGTGTATGCAGGGAACAAAAGAGAACAGGGCTAGAAGGAAATGATGTGAGAGCAGAGCAGGAATGCAGGGGAGTGACTGCACAAGGAGAGAGAACTAGGAAGGATGGAGGGGAAGTTCTAGGACAGTGGTGGCGAACCTATGGCACTGGTGCCAGAGGCGGCACTCGGAGCCCTCTCTGTGGGCACCCAGGCCATCACCCCAGAATGAAGTTCACCAGACAGGACTCAAAGAATCTTCCTACAGAATCTTCCTACAATGATAGATGAATTTGCCCTCCTCCTTTCAACTGCATTGGTGTCTTTAGGAGGCTGAACGACTGAAAGTTGTCAAAGAACAAGGAGAAAAAATTACTGCTTAAATTTCTGTGTTGGCACTTTGCAATAAATAAGTGGCTTTTGGTTGAAGTTTGGGCACTCAGGCTCTAAAAGGTTCGCCATCCCTGTTCTAGGAGAAGCTGGGAGGGCAGCGACAGCTGGAGCCGAGAAGGGGGAAGCAGGGAGGAGGAGAGGGGAAGGTGGGACGGGTGAGAAGGGGGAAGCAGGGAGGAGGAGAGGGGAAGGTGGGACGGGTGAGAAGGGAGCCGCCGCCTTCCCGGCCAATCAGCGAGAGGTGGAACTCGTCCAAGTGCAGAGCCGAGTGTGCTATGAGCTGCCTGATGTGCAGAGCAGAGCCAGACTGACAGGGGGGCCAGGGAGACACACAGGGGAGAGAGAGGAAAACCCTGCCAACAGCACTCACAGACCAGCCCCGCTCCAAAAAAACGGGATCAGCCTCTCCTGGACCGCGTTCAAGCCACCCTCCAGGAGTGCAGCACTGCAAGTAGAGCTCTAGGCGCAGCAGGCGCTCAGCTAAAGCCGCCGCCGCGTACTCTCACCTCGTCACCCCCTGCCCTTTGCCAAGACGTTGTTATCTTTCCGGGCTCTGCTCTCCGTTTCTTACACGTATCCGTACACATGAACAAACAGAACACATAGCAGCAGGCTTGGGAGTCAGATCTGATAATAAAGCCCCTGCAGCCCCTGTCACCTAAGCAATGTGAAGCCATCGCGCCTGTGCTGGATCCCTATAAGTTAATGCAGTACAGTGCAATGGTATGTGCCCTCTGACATCTCCCAGTAATAAGATTGGAGTTGTGGGATGAGCTCTAGAAGTGCCGCTTGTTTGTCTTGTGCTTCCTTGGCAGCATGTGGATGTGGGTCACACGTCTCTGCCAGCAATCAGAGGATGGAGCTTGCGTCCAAGAGTGCTGAACTTGGCAGCCATCCTGCCGCAAGACTTCCCACCTCATTCTGGCAGAGGACACATGGAACCTGGCTGTGCTCTGCAGCAACCTTTGCTTTCCATGCATCAGCTTCATCATATTAGAAGGATTGTTGTTAAACGTCTAGTGATTGTTTTCTGCAATGAGAGTAATGCTAGTAGTATGTAGCCTTGTTTAACCCCTGCACGTCTATTGCTTACTGCTCACCAGGCTTTGGAGTTCCCTTGCTATGAATGTGAAGGTGTGGCTTATCTCTGGGTAATACCTGCCATAAATGTATAGTATTGGTGATAACCTATGGCTGCAGATTAACCTCACCTTCCTGGAAGGCAAGCTTTTCCTCCTAGTATGAAGATCCTCAGTAGGCCAGGGTCAGATGGGGACTCAGTGATGATTTCTCCTGCTCCATATGTGCAATATGTATGTGCTCCTGGTACTGTTTATGATTTCAGATTCTGTCTTTAAATCCTGGTGAACGTGGATCCTTCTGTTCTACACCTGTTATGTATTCTCTAAGGTTATTGTGCTGCAGGTGTTGTATAATACTAAATGTCATATAAGTGATCTGAATAACTGGGATTCTGGTTTGTTGACTTTTGCATATTTATTTTGACTGCTATTTGTAACACTGTGCATTTACTATATGATTGATGCAGTAATATAGAAGGTACTTTTGTGTTCCTATGTGAGGAAGGAGTTGGGGGATAGATCAAATATATATAACTAAATGTGTGATTGTGACTTTTTTTATGCAGATGGCCAGATTTAGCACAATGTTATAACTTTTTTTTTTTATCGTTTTCCTTTTTACCTCTAATTCTCTTTACTGTGCAAGCTTTGCAGAGTTATCATACACGAGGACAACAGATCCATTGTATATTTGTAGTATTAATTATTATTTCTATATCTAGATATAGAATCTGAATGATTTTAAAGCGACCACTGTATTTTATACTGTTGCCATATTGAGTGCAAAATAATGGTATTTTAAAATATTGTGGCCTAATTCAATGTCAGTCTGTTAGGAAACTCTAATCTTATTGAAATAATTACTTAAGTTTTCATAGGTACATAAGTGAATACCGTATATATAAAATGTCTAAAAGCACATAATTCTAGTTCCTTAACAATTTCTTGGTCAAGGCATTGGGCAGTATGTTTGGCTACTTGTGTGCTTAACCAAGCTAGTATTAAGTTGTGAGTAGCTGCAACTCTCAGGTTGGAGGGGGGTGGACAATCTCTTTACTTTGACACAAGGAGCTGAGGTGGCGTGATGTGAATTATTATTAGTGCACTGAAAATGCCTGTCTCCCCCTCCCCCTCTCTTGCTGCTTGTAGAAGAGGCTGCCATTGAACTTGAGACAGGACAGACAAGATCTGCACTTTTTAAGTACAGTAGCGAGCAAGAAAAAGGCGCCAAAATATATGTGATTAACTCTAACTGTTCCAAAGTAATCTGCCTTGTGCTACACTAACAAAGCATGTACTTTGGATGAAGCTGCGTCTGCCTTAAAGTATCTCAATGTAACATGTATACATATATAGAATGACCAGTAAAGCTATAACACCATAAACAAAACACAGTTAAAGGTGAAGTAGGAGAAAAACTAAAGACAAAACATCTGCATTCTAAATTGATGGTAATAATTGCATTGTAAAATGGGATTACTACATTTTTTTATTGCATTTCCAATATCAACCCATCTCACTTTAATCCCTAAACCTTGTGCAGAAATGTGTGCAAAGAGGAACAGCACACAGTCTACCTATACTGAAGAGTTGAACAAAAGCTATGCAATTATTTTACATAGGCAAATCCAATAAGGCACAGGAACAGGAGCCCCCATACATTTGTATATGTACTATATAATCACTATGAAATAACGTTTATGCAATAGGCCTTTTTAGGTGAGTTTTACTGATATAAGAGTATAGGGGTCAAAAGTTATAGAGCCTGCTTGTATAGCTTATATTCCAAGTATGTGCTGCATTTTAATCCAAAAGAACTCCCACACACCCATAGTTTCACAGACACAAAATCCTAGCAAAGCAGATGTTCATAAATGAAAGGGAAAAAAACACTCTAGGACTCAAGCCCAATATAAATGAAGGCTCTTTTTATAGATTAGTGGCATCAACATTGAGGACAAGGTAAAAAATGAGTATGGTTTGTATTCCGGTGCAGAGTGCTTGTTGTGAATATCCTGTGGTTTCAAAAATCCTCCCACTTATTCCCTAGTTCAGTCAATTACCCCATTCATCTGTGGGACAGGCTCAACCTAAGGGAATGTAGCGCGCTTCAGATTTCTAAATGGCCAGGCAATTTATAACCTAAGCTGAGTGCTCAGTAATGACAGTTACATTATTAGCTGCATGCCTTTTTGGAGTTTAGTTGTGTTCATGAAGAAAAAGTTATCTTCCAGTAAACATGCCTGTCCCTGGATACAGAATCATTTTGATCCTGTAGTTTATTCAAGGAGTAGGTTAATTATGTCAGGAAACAAATGAGTATAATTATTTTCTGTATACACAAGATTCATATACCAGTCATAAGAATTGTTAAAGAATGCTTTAGTGTGGCTTGAAAAGTCTGGATATAATCACAGGTAAAACCATAACCTATGCGGATATAAGGTACTTCCATATTTGTGATTTGTGTTTATGTATAGCATATACTCACTATGGTTTATAGTAGCAAAACAATGTTTTAGGAGACTTACAAGAAGCCATAAATACATTTTACTTAAGCGTACAAATAAACATATACAAATCTGGTATAACTACTTCTATGCTTGATGCTCTACACGTCAGGGGTGAGCTATTAAAGCAGTACTTGCATCCTATAATGTACAGTACACTATCAAACATTTCACATATAATGTCTGCTATAAAATGTTCTTTGATAGGCCACGTTCACATCTGCGCCAGAGGCTCTTTTAGGAGCGTCTATTGCAGATTCTAATAAAATGCATGTACAGAAAATTTCTGCACACTATCTATAGCAAGTCTCCGGTTGTGGTGTCATAAGTTATTTCATGCTGCAGTGTAGAAATAAGATGACTGACATGAAATAACCTGTCACTTTGGAAGTGTAGACTGATCTGCAGGTAACATGTTATAGAGCAGGAGGAGCTGGGCAGATTGATAGAATTTTGTTAGAAGAGTTCTGGTAAAACTTGTTATTTGCTCAGTCTAACTTGTACAGGGACCGCTATGACTTCTAAGTTTAAAATTAAAGACACTGTATATTGAATCTCTTCCCAGGCTCTGCATTTTCAGTGTGATAATCTCTGTTTAAATGTGAAGGCCATGGAGTGTTTGTCACCTCCTCACCTCTTAGGAACCTTCACCAGACTCTACTGTCCCATTCTGTTGTTGAATGAATGTCATATTAGGTCACATGCTTAATAGAAAATGTCTGCTTTTTAAAAAGGCAGAAGGGCAGATAGATAGCTAAATGTTTCAATCAAGGTTATTATGTAGGGAATCCATCAGTGTGACAGGAATGAGCTGCCTTTGTGAATTGTGGGGGGAAATGTGTCCCCATTTTTATAAGTAATATAGATGGCTGTCTTTACTATTGCGTGTCGTGAATGACACCACAAGCAACCCTGATATTTATTTTGTGAGATGTGCTACTGCATGCTGCTTCTGTTGAATGATTCATTCAAGCACAGATTCTTGGTGGAGTTAAATATGTATCAGTTTCTGCATTGCTTGCAATGTGCGCAGCCAAAAACTATTTACTTAGTGAAAGTTGTAGAGGTTGGTATTAATAAGCTTAGTAATTGCAGGTTGTGGGAGCCGCCTCTCCATGACCTATAAAATAACTGATCTTCAGCACACGGCTTTAGGAAATGACTAAATAATGTACTTGGTGATATTCAATGAGAATGTCAAAATGTTGCGCAGGAAATGTTCCATTGCCCTTGTGCATTAATGTAATGGGAGTGATTGTTAAGCTGTCTATACAGATTGTAGTATGCAAAACTGGTGAGACATCAATTTCTCGCTGCTTTTTTTGTATCGGTTAAATGTAGCTCATTCTTTGTCCTTTTGTAGAGCAGCTTTTACCTTAACCCTACTCTGTCAGCAAGGCCTTCATCATAGTGAATGAATGGATGCTCTTACACAGATATTCTGCTTAGCTTAGGTTTCTTCTTGACATAGCGCAGCATGCAAGGTGCTTATAAGCCTTTTTTTTCTACATAAAGGAGCGAGTTTTCACTATTACTTAGGGAGATTGCATCTTGTAACACTAATGCAATAGATTTTGTTATTCCTGGCACAAGGGTAATGTGACATTATGTCATGGATCTCAGCATTTTGCTTGAACTAGTCAGAAATAGATTGAACAGTCACATTTCAATGACTGCTTTCTGCACTTTGGCCCTTAAACACAGAAGCCTACACATCATTGATGTAAAAAGATGTAGTATTATTCTTGCTAAATGTTTAATATACAAGTTTTTTTAATAGAGACATTATACATCAAGCAGTAAACATAAGAACATGCATTAATGGAGTTCATATCCTAAAACTATATAGTGTGAAATCATCTATGTAACTTAAAATTGTACTTGATTTACGTGACTCTCGACTTTCTCTAATCACACATCCATTTTGGAAATATATCAGGATGTTGACAACACAATTTGTACTATTAGTTATTGACCACGGAAGTTAAGCCCATAATGGCATTCATATAAGTGATTAGTATGAAGGCTACTCAAAAGTTTTTTGACCTTGTCTTGTTATCTTGTAAGTTATACTTCCTATACACAAGTGTTTTGACTATGTTGTATTTTGATACAACCTTTTGGTCTACAGTCTGTGTATGCATGCTTTTTAGGCTAGTGGTTTGGCAATTAAACTCATTTACTATTTAAGAAATGTGTGTGATGAAATGCAATATCAATGGGGAATAGCTGAAAGTCTGTAGCAACTTCAACACGGCACTAGCCCCCTCCCTTCTACTTGCCTCTCTTTCTCTGTGTTTTTATTTTTGGCATAGAGACAAGCCCTACCTCCAAAGTCAGAGTTACTCTCTTGGATTGAACTGTACTTTCCCCTCCCCACCCCCTTTCAGATGTGAGAGCTGTGTTTCAGCTCAGTCACTAAATGCTTAGCTGAATTTTTTTTCAAACAGTCCTGCTATCGGTTGTATTAACTGCCTAACTACCACAGTTTTACTTATAATCGATTCATTGACAATTCATATAAATGACTCTATAAAACTCAAGTAAAACACATATGTTTGGCCATAGTTAGTTCCCCCAATCACCCTATATGTATATGGAATTTTTTATAAGTATTGTTTATGAGAATACATATACCCTATTTACCACTGCCTGGGCTCCAAGGTATATAGGAAGCTCAAAGCTGTAAGGTACAGATGACTCACAGATATTAGCAGGATTTAAGTAAATCACATGATCACCTAGTGTATACCTTTTAGTGGGAGCGCTCTTACAGGGTGCAGAAGGTATCATGCTATAGAGGAAAAAGCCTTTAGCTTATGCCCATGAGAGCCAATGGGCTTGCAGATAGTTGAGGCTTTTTTGTATGGGAATGTGATCAGCAGCTGAATTCTGCGTTTCTCACATTTGACCTCACAGACGCAATATTGCTTTTACTTTTCATATGTTTTGACATTTTTAGTTTAGCTACAGGCCACAAAGTAAAGTATGTATCTGTAAATCCCCCTCTGTTGCTTTTGTAGGTTTGCACTAAACTAATTCCAAAGTCTTTCTTTATCACTGTATCGCTAGCGCTGCTATTGGTAACCAGAACCTGTTGTTTTAATGGGTTCTGGTTACCGATTGCTTGTGTTTCCATAGCGATACGAATCCAATCGGGGCCAAGGCCCGCTCCCGTACCCCAGTGGTTTGTGTGACAGCACCCTAAATGTTGCTTCAGATCTAAATTATTTTAATAAGCTTGACATATTAAGCTATTACTGCATCTTACTTTGCAGTTTGAAAAGCCATTACATTTCCAGTGCAAAGGGGAAGTGTAGTGACTGGGTTAATGGAGGAATGTGCAAGAATCCAAGCTGCCTTGTCCCTATATAAACTGTGTCTGAGAGGCACAAGAGAATTACAGCAGCTGGCTGATTTTGTTCTCAGTCCCACCCCACTCTACTTAATCCACTGGGCCTAGTTTGAACGCTCCTTAATGAGGACAGAGCTGAGGTTAAAAGTCACAGTTTCACGGTCGACTTGACATGACTTACCTTCTCCTGACTGATTCTGATTTCTTCTGAGTTCCAATCACACACAAATCAAGAGGGGGAAGAAACAGGCGAGGGCCCTACACTTGGACTCCTCTCTCTATTTATATTTTGCTTTTTGGCTGTCAGTCCCTCGTCCCTGTTCAGTTCACACCAGCTGGAACACTGTTGTGTGAAGGGAAATTTCAGTGTTTTCATTCACCCCTTTCACTTATATACTTACAGCATGGCTACACTACAGTTCTTGGCATTGCATTACAGGCACAGTCTAGAGGGATCCAGCTGAATTTTTGGTCCCAAACAGCTTTTCATACCGGCAATACTGGATTTTACAATGATATTTTTTGTGCAACATAGCAACTGATGGTAGACGTGTCCTAGTAAGAAGTTCCCGAGGAACATCTCCTCAGGGGTTCTTGTATTACAACTCTACGCCACATTGCGACAATATAAAGTTATAAGAATTATACTAATTAGTCTGGTGCGCTCCGGTGACGTAGCCTCTGAGCGCCTTGTCTTTTAACTTATTCACTCCCCTGGTTCCAGATCGGACAAAACTTGTATTGGAAGAGGGGGAGTGAATAAATTGTATGAGGCACTCTGAGTCTCTCTGGTGACGTAGCCCCGAGACCCACAGGTTAATTAGCATTATTTTTACAACTCCATATCCTCTGTTCCCCAGGAACTTCCTAGTAGAACGTGTCTACCGTCCGTCATGTCCTTTAAAGAGGTTGTCCTAATTATTCATTTTTTTGTACATAGCCCCAAATGCAGGCCAACAAATGGACTGGACTTACCTCTATAATCCAGCATTGCACCTCGTGCAAAGGTCCCTCAACAGTCTCTGTTGTGTCATGACAGTCACCTGACCACCGTCAAGTGCAAACCTTTTGATAATTATGGCAATTAGCTATCCTTTATTGAGTATACATCAATAACGTTTTTTAAGCATTTTAAGGGTGTAGTTTAATTGAGACTACGTGTACACGTGACTTTTGCAATGCATTACAACAGCTGAGGAGAGACATTACTGATAACGTTTGAGTTTTATTAACACATTGTTAATGTGATGTTAACACAATGTTAACATAATAGGTTTACAATGTGTGTTGTAAACTGTAATAAGGCAAACCTACTCTCATCAGCTGCTGTTTTGATCTGTGCGCACAGCATCAAACAGTAAAACTACCTTAATCTGTTAACCTATGGTCCAGAAATCCTTACAATGTGACATGGGATTATGTGTGTTTTATAGCAGATTATTGTGATTTCTGGATCATTAGATGCTATTACTGGAAAGATTACCTGACAGTCTGGAACTGTGAGGATCCTTATGTATTCTTATGTTATGGGAGGGATGGTTATGTAAGGGATTTAACTAAAGAAGTACATATGGCTTTGGCTATTAAACCAATAAATATCTTGTACTTGCCTCCTTACCTGTAGCACCGCACATTACTGTCGGGCCTGTTTGCACAGAGCTCGGCAGTGTGTCCCAACCACAGCTTTGTGCCTGCTAAAGCATTAGTTAACAAGCAGAGCCCTGGGAGTGACGTATGGTTCAATGGTAGAGATGAGTGAAACCGTAATTTCAGTTCAGGTTAGCCTGTGTGGGTGAAGTATTGACGAAAATTGGTGCACCTTGCTACTGGCCATGGTCATGATGACATCTGCATGGTATCGTTTTTTTTGTAGCAATCCCATTGACCTTTATGGAAGTCCAAGGTGCCCATGCATGAAAAAGTAATGCATGCGCCATTTTATTTCTCTCTGATACATGGTCATGAAATGTAATCCAGTTACACTCCAGCACTGCTGTTTTGCATGGAAGAAGAATATATCACTGACGCATGGAGTCATTGTGAAATCTGGCCCCTTGATTCAGAGACCAACAAGGGCGCCGTTTTTTTAGCCCCCTGGTCAGACACTTCAATAGGCTCTAGTACCTATGGGCTAGTTAAAAATGAACAAACCTTTAAGGACTTTTTTTTTTCTTTCGTTTTTCTTATTAGGTTGTACACATATATATATATATATATATATATATATATATATATATATATATATTCTGATTAACTGAAAACGAAGTGTAGCGGGGTATTTTTTTTTTTTAAATGTAAATTGGGAATTTTAATGTATATTTCTTAATTTATTGATATTTTGTTTGTTTTTTTCACAATTTCCCACTATATGATGTCTGCTGGGGCCCCAAATAAAGGGGGAAACAACCCCTTTGGGGGCTGTTTTGTAGGGCCGATCTGAACAGACCCAGAATTTCTGCTTACCCCTTGCAGACTCTGTGGTTACTTGACCAGGGATCTAAAGGTATGTTCTAATTTTTGTTATAGTCACAGATTGTAAAATCATGACATCCTGTATAAGATTTTTTTTCTGATTAAATAAATGTGACAAAGGTGTTGCCAGTTTTTACGTTACACCTAAAGATATAGCTGGCAGAGATCCATTGTTGCTCCCGCGTTTGCTCCTGTGTTGTAATTTTTTGGCATTCAGCAGAGGATCATGTCTGTACATTATTTTCTATAGGAAGACTGACTTCATACCAGTATTATGTGTTTTTTGCCCTCCTAAAGAAGGTGTGCAGCCCCAGTAGAACACAAAGGTTGGGAAGTCTGCCTATCCCTAATAAAGTGGTCCCTTCCAAATGTATGCGACCTGACAAGTGTGTTTCGTTGCGTTTCCAGTCAGAAATAGATACAGTAACGGCATCTATTGGTATTTAATGTGTAATTTTTTTATATTGGAATTTTTCTTACCTGAGAAGTCAGTAGGAAAAAAATCACTCTGAAATAAACGCTACATCTAGAGCCCTGTGAGAGAAGTGGCACGACCACAGCAGAAGCGGCCATTCACTAGGGCTGCACATGTGGTTGCTGTGGTAAAAATACCAAGCGGCAAAACCACAACAAAAATCCCCAGTGTGACCTGAGCCTGAACATGAAGGTGCTCTCTGACGTGGTACTCTGCGTCCTGTGCGGCTGGACAGACAGAGTTTACAGCAGTTTTTACCTGTCTCCTACTATATTTTAATGAAGTACCCAAAGAGTTAAGAAAGCCAGCTCCAGCCACACCCGGCTCCCCTCACCCTAGATAACCGCAGAGAGGGAGGACAAAGGGGCGGGAAAGCGAGAGGTGAGGCACAGGGCGTATAAAAAGCTTCTTTCTCCCTCTCCTGCAAGTCACTATGCACTGTGAAAGTCATTTACTAGTGTGAACTGTGCCTGGCACACGCAGCTTTCTGAAAGTGCCAGGCGAGCATTGATGAGGGGATGTGTGCCACCCTGTGAGCTGTATGCCAGTCATTGTGCCACTCGGAAAGCATCGCCAATGTATAACTGATGACAAGTTTAGCAAAGTCCCATAAGCACTAACTGTATTCATGCGTCTCTGCCAGCGCAGGACGATCCTAGGAGTGAGAGAGAGAGGAAGAGGAGCTGGGCAGCCTTCCTCCCCCTCCATGGTTTAACCCCTCCTCTCCCGACAGGGCGCCGGTACCCTGCAAGTTGTGGGCATGTGAAGGGGCGGAGGTACATATAGGAGAGCGGCACACGGCGCACCAGGGGGAGGAGTGTGTCTCCTTGATGATTGTGTCATTAAATAATAATAATAATAAAAAAATGCCAAATCCTTAAGTCTGATTTGGAAAGCTGAAACGGTGCAGAGGGTGTAACCGGTGCAGTGAGCGGAAGAGAGAGGGAGTGAGAGAAGAGGGAGCCAGTGTGTGCAGGACATGAGATATCATCCATACATTATATAGTCAACCCGGGGACAGCGGGCACAGCGCGGCATGCCAGCTCACAGGGCAGGCGGCCAGTAGCAGCGGCACGACGAGCGGACAGCAGCAGCACGGCCACCTCCCATCTTGTGTCACTCTGCTGCCGGCCACAGCGGACAATGAATAGGTGAAGCCTCTCCCCGTGGATACTGCTCTGGGGACCGGACGCGCCAAGCCATGATGTATTCTCCCATCTGCCTGACTCAGGTATCTTGCGTATTCTTCTCTCTCTACCGGAGAACAGGTTAGGGGACAGCGGAGCGTGCCTCCCATATGGAAGTCACAGCGGCCCCGTCCAGTCACTGCTAGTCCCAGTGTATTACCGCTAATTGCGCTGCTCTGTAGCGGTCCACATTGGGAAACTTCCTTCCCCCGCTAGCCCTGCACATGGTAGGGCTGCAGCCGTGCTCCCTATGTGCGGGGGGAATGCTCCATTCACTTGGTCGGGTGTTCGCACAGAAGCGCAGGAGAGCGCTGACTGGAAAGTTTTCCGTAGTACCATGTGCTGGCATGGCCGCTGCGTGCGATGCCAGGGGCACCTCATTGTACCTGCACAGGGCAATGTGGTGGTGTGTGCTGTCACTGTGCCCTGCCATTACTCTGAGCAGTCATCGCTGCCCTGTGCAGGAATCCTGACAAGTCACCGGGATGTCCCAGCACATGGCTCTGCACATCACCGAGATCCTCACAGCTCAGGCATGTGTGCAACATATATACATACGTATATATAATATATATATCGACGTGAATGATACACATATGTGTGTGATTTTAACATATGTAATTATATCAATTTTTATTATTTTTTTTTAGAATTTTCTATGTTGCTTACAGTAAAATATTAACATACACTGTCATTTTTAGGATTATTTATTTTATCTCAAGTGTCTTCTAATTGTAGGAAGAGCGGTATAAAGGGTAAAAGTGCTGGATATGGCGAAATCATCCAGAAAAGATGGGATTTTTTTCTTCTTCGTAATTTGGATAGACTACTCTATAGTATCAGTTATTTAGCAATTTCTAAAAATTGAGGAATTTTCTTGTAGGCCCAAAACAGTTCTAAAAAATTAATCTACATCTAGAAACTTTTAGAAATGATTTAGGATATTTCTATTATTTTAAAGAAATGGGAACTGCTCAGGCGTTCAGATTCACAAATTGTGAATGAAGATGAAGACAATGATAAGGATTTTTTTTGTTGTTGTTGCAATGGTTGGATGCAGTCCTGTCGTTTTTTGGCTGACACTTTTTTTTTTTACTGTTTATATTTTGTTTGGCATGTAGGATTCAGTGACTAGATGTATTTTAATAAGGGAGAGTTTAGGGTACGGTCAGTCTAAAGTTATCCAGGGACATGTACACCTGCACATGCTTACAACTGCTTTCACATCATTTCTTCTTTCTTTTTTTTTTTAAATATAAAAAATACTATTTGTATACATACAAACGATTGCATGGAAATTTGTGTATTATTAATACATATAAAATCAAAATATAATCTCCTACATAAAGTTACCTATGTTTTTACATTGTCATAGCATTTTATATGACAAATAAGTTTAAATATAAGCATCCATTTACTAAAGAATGCTACAGAGTGCTTGGTTTATATAGTATATATTGTGATGTTCTATATTTCTATAATATTCAAGAGCTTTTTACATTTTTGCTGTAATTTCACAATTGATTTTTTTACTGGTTTTTATCATTGCAATTTGTATTTGTTTATTGTATGTCATTTTCTTATATGTAATATTTTGACAAACGAATACCTCTAATTACAAATGACATAATATAGGTAATTGTGTTATATGGTTGCACCTGTCTCAAGTGTCACATTCACCTTCCATTTTTTCTTTGAGCTGATTTCCTATAATCTGTAAAAATGTGTTATATTGCACAAATGTGACAGCGTACATTATTATAGCCAAGAAGTCTGTCAGCTTCTGAAATTTTTGTCTACTTGTAGTTATGCCAACGTGACATTAATGAAATCAGTCTATGTGATTTTTGTCAGCACTTAGCATAGTCTTACATCATTACTTTTTGGTGTGCTTGATGTTCGTTTGCTTTAACTGTAAGTACATCAGAAACTCACATTGCATTACGACACAACTCAAACGTAACTGTATACGTGAGAATTTCAAATGTAAGCCGCCTTTTTGTATATGTTCAAAAATGCTGCATGTGTGGACTTTTCTTAAAAGTTCAGGTAAAGAGATTGATGCTATTTAACTTACATGAACACCCATTGGAAAGTTTGCGCGGCTAGTGTGTCGCTGTTTTTACATTTTGCAGAAGGCCCTGTAAAGTTTTATTTCAGTTCTTATTTAGGATAAGTTTTATGAGGTCCATTTTCTTGGCGAGTAGCACTGAGAACAATCCAGATGCAGAAAAAAAATCTCTTAATGTTGTTTGCCGTATAGTGGAAAAATGAAAAAAAAAAACACATAGATTAGGCAGCTTTATGGTTATAGGCTATTTTATCTGACTAGTGTTCTCCTATTTTGCTTTAGGTCTTTACCTGGCTATAATTTACAAAATAGATAAAAAGAGCGAGGTGCATCTAGTTTATTAATACTCAGAAGAAAAGTAATGCAATCCAGGCCTATAGTCCTAAAAAGATTTACAGTATTCTGCATGCTTATTAAAGACTATAATAGACATTAAGACAAAGTATTAATTTTTTTTAATACGGATGTCACCTTTGTTTGATTTTGTCTCTATTCTAGGAGCTTTGATGCCGACATTAAGCAGGTTTTGGGAGAGAGAGAATAATTGATTGTTTGTGCTCTTTTACATTTGCAATCTCTAGACTTCCCTAAAAATCTCATGACCATTTGCTACAGAAGAGAAAGTTATATATACATTATGTTGTACATAGTAAATGAATATATATATATATATATATATATAATGCACTTTTGGCATTTGTCTCTGTACAACCCACGGATCATTTTGAAACCTTTATACATTTTTTTGGTGTGGTATAATTTTACAAATAATTTGGTAGGAGTTCTTTTTGTCGTCTATAAAAGTTTTTTTTTTATATTACATGTTATAGGTATTGTAGATAAAAAAGCTAGGACAGAAAAGACTAAGTTGGAAGCTAGGGCAGCCTTACCGTGGGCAGCAGGCTGCTCGCTAAAACTGCTGCCTTCCTACACAAAGAACAGATTGTATGTTAACTCTTTCCCTTGCCTAGTCAGGAATAAAACATAATAAGGATATCATTAGAGCTGTTCTGTTAAGAGCTGATAGCTTTGGAGCTTCTTCTATGACCTCTGGTATTTCTGTCATGCCATTTCAATACATTCACTCACACACACATATACCCATGCATATAAATGCATAGAATTGATATATACTTTTTCAGTATAAACTTCCTAACACCCTCAGTGATTTGGATTTTTGGACCTTGTAAGGGGGTTTGGGACAGCACTTAAAACCCACTAAGATAGAAGTTGAATTCATCAATGAATAATAGTCAGAACAAATTCCAATATGCTCACTTTAATTGATTGAACAGAATGCAATATATGTATTTACAAAATTAATATATTCTGCACTTCAGCTAGAGCAGAGCAGTCACAATTTTTATTTCGGGTATATAAGTTAAGTTTGAGTTTGGTGAATGTACAAGCTACTATAGTATCACTGTCCCCTTGTGGAATGCTTGCATTTTTAACGTTTATTTGTGGTAGAAATCATCAACATGCGGTTAAAAGTTTGTGATGTTTTTATATTTTTTATAACCAGACACGGTCATCCTTGTGAGCTTATGGTAAACTTTAACACACCAATGTAGGAGTATTGTTATAAAGTTTCTTGCTTGTCCAGTAGTTCCCTCATAATGAGACGTTGTGAATGCCAACTACATGCCAAGTTGCCATTTTTTATTGTCTATGTGTGACAGATTTAGAACTGATTTGGGGTGGGCATAAATCTTACAATACAATACTGCATATGACATAACACCCAATTTATGAACTTATATTCCTATCGCTATATCATGTAAACTGTGTGACACATCCATTCTATACTAGTGTCTTTGCTTCAGTTTCTTCTTAGTGAGTGCACATACCTATTACTTGTTATTGTGGCGCCTAACATAGTCTCAGTGCAAAGCTTTTTGTACACAGTGGAGTGTTCATTTGAAATAGTGTCTCTATGGGTATTCCCTATACACTGTAAGCTATGTTAATTATGATGAACACGTGACTATAATTTTATCCCATAGGGTCCAAAGAATGATATTAAGTTCCCAATTACTTTAGGTGCTCTTTGAGAGATCACATTTGTTAATTCAGGCTCATTGGGCAGTTATGTGTGTTTATATAGGTTTAACAGTAGCAAAGTAACAATATACTGTCACAATATTAACCGTACCAAGCAAACGTACACAAAATTGACCTGGCAACATAACTATATAATTATCAATGATGCTGCAGCACCTATTCCCTGGAAGATGTGCCATTGGAATGGTATAATTCTAATGCAGGAATGCCTGTCTCCCTAAATAAGAAAATGGATCAACTTCGATAGCGCATGCTCCCTATGCCAACAGCAGTCTCTTGCTGAGAGCATGCTCTGCAAGCGGGAATGGAGTGGTACAGCACATAGCTTGTATCTCTGCTTTGTTTCCCTGTGCCATCGAGAAGAGAAATGAACTGTGACATCCGCTGTTGCCTCCTGAACATTTAGCTTCCCTATTTAAACTGTACATTGTTCATTTTGGGGAAAAAAAGATACAGGCATAGACCATGGTACTGCTTTATGTCAACAAAAATCCTTGCATGTTAGGTTGAATGTGATTTTAGGTGTTTTATAAAAGTTTTGTAGTTTTCTGGGAAACCTGCCTTATATTTACAACCATACTGATAATGTATTTTTTTTTTAAGTTTTTTGTCACTATAATTCCTTTTACAATTTTCTGATCTAATTTTCTTGTGTTTTTTTTTTAGGATGAATTCCATCCATTCATTGAGGCTCTTCTTCCACATGTCCGTGCAATTGCCTATACGTGGTTCAATCTCCAAGCCCGTAAGCGCAAGTACTTCAAAAAACACGAAAAGCGAATGTCGAAAGACGAGGAGAGAGCAGTCAAGGATGAGTTGTTGAGCGAGAAGCCAGAAATCAAGCAGAAATGGGCGTCCAGGCTTCTAGCCAAGCTGCGCAAAGATATCCGCCAGGAGTACCGGGAGGATTTTGTACTAACCGTGACAGGGAAGAAGCACCCCTGCTGTGTGTTATCAAACCCTGACCAGAAGGGCAAGATCCGGAGGATTGATTGCCTGCGGCAGGCCGACAAGGTCTGGCGCCTGGATCTTGTCATGGTCATCCTCTTCAAAGGCATCCCCCTGGAAAGTACGGATGGGGAACGGCTAGTCAAATCACCACACTGCACCAACCCAGCACTTTGCGTCCAGCCACACCACATAACTGTATCGGTCAAGGAGCTTGACTTGTTCTTGGCGTACTATGTACAGGACCAAGGTAAGCTCTTTTTTTTTTCCAACTGATCTTTTTGCCAAAGTCAAAGGTCAGTCTTTATTTGGGTTGTGTAAGCATAATTGATTTTTATGGTGCATATCTACTGAAATCCACCTGATGTTATTATACTTCTTGATCCATTTGTAGCTGGGTATAAAAATAAAGTCTATGGTACATTATTAAAAATAAATATATGCCTATATGTTGTAGATTTGGCCTGGTTTAGTGACGCTTCTGCTTTGGACTTTTCCAAACAAAACTACAAATAATAGGAAGGCCGCACCAAAGCAAGACATTCTCCATTTGAATCCACTACATTCTGGGCACAATACCATGAACAGAAAAACTTTTCAGATGTTCACTAGGAATACTACCTTAATTCCAAATATATTTGCTGTTTTAGTGTAAAAATGTTGCTGGCAATAATAAAACCAGACTAGGAAATATCCTATCATTTCTAGGAGCTATGCAACAAAGCCTGTTATTCCTCCCTTTTAGAGCATTCAGTGAATAATGTGGTGTATTAATATTGTGTCTACAAATATGTTTTTGCGGAATTGAATACATAGCAAAGAGATAGATACTATGGTGGCATAGTTGCCATTTCTATCCTTCTGCTATTTACTCGCTGGATGGATCTTCTACTGTAAGTTTTACTCCACCTTCACAGTTGGTGTCAAATGAAACGGTTGTATTAAAGTCTGTGTGGACTGTTGATGCATGGCCCTGGCTGTGACACAGCACCTTTACAGCCCAGATAGTTTGCACATAATACACTCGAATACCATGCCCCACAGTGATGTTTCACACCTAAATGAATGCTCCTATTAGTGTGTTAATGAGTCTTTTGAAGTAAATGACTGGTGTTTTATGCACCAGCTCAAATATTGCAACCTCAAACATTTTATCAACCTTTTAACTAAATGTACCATATTTTTTATAACTTCACATTCAGTTTTTAAAGTTTTTTTTTTTACTTAAAGTGCAAGCACAACATTTTTGAAGTGGAAGGGTCCTCAGATAACCTGGGTGATTCACAAATCTGGTTTACTATGTCTTGTCCTTAACAGCAATAATATTACCCTTGTAAAAAAAATCAGTTCTTTTTATTGTAGATGGTAAAAAAGATCTTGCAGAGAGTACAAGTTCTGTCCTGTAATCCTGACATAAGCAGGCCTCTCACATCTTAGAATGATGAGACAGAGAATCCTTGTTCACATATGAGCTGTCATGCAGTATAGTGATAGATATTAGATAAATGATATGGATCAGATATCTGTCCAAGGTAGAGATGTGATAGTGGATGGCAATGTACTTCCTGGCCCATATGAATAACCACAGAAAACTATTTTTAATTAAAGGAAACCCTAGTGAAGAAACTTCATATCTTTATCTGCTTTGCCTTAAAATAACCATTGGGAGCAGTTTTAGCACAGTGCTGCCATTTCAGGATTGTTAATTTAAACCAATTTCCCAAATCTCTTCTTATTTTTTATTTCATTGTATTTCACAGTGAAGCTCTTTTCTTTTGAAGAGCACTTGGCCTATTAATTTCCAGCCTGCGCTTCCACATTGTAATTATCATCATTTCTTAGAGGAAGTTTTTGCAATATGTTTTGTAATAAAAGTTTCTCCACACTAAGGTGCAAAGTCTTAAAATGAGCAGAAATATTTACAGAATTATTTTAATATCCATGTGTGGTTTATCGGCCTCATTTGCTATATCTAATCCTGTAATATGCACCATGTACTTATAATGCTTATATACTCATTTGTAAGAGAGGCTTCTTCCACCATGTTAAGAAAGTATGAATGAACCGCTATTTATGTGACAGCGGATGGATTAACAAAGAGTTAAGACATCAGGCTATAACCACTTATCTTTTTATGTTTCATGCATAATCTAAAAGTTTCAACTGGGACTATTTCAATATTCTTTTTGCATGAAGACTACCAGAGAAGTTCCTTAGAATAGATTCTTTATTGAATAGAGTATACTATGAAGTAAAAACACAATAGGAGACTATAAAGTATACTACATTTTGGTATTAGTGGCTGATGAATGTGAGCGGAATAGACTTCCGTGCATAGTTATATACTTGCCATTTTTCCATAGTGTATGTGGCGCATACACTAAATATTACATATTATAAGTTACTCGCCTGTTAGGATGTGCAACCCATAATTTCACACTAGATGGCAATGGCTGTTTTTTTTCCTCTTGATACCATGCACAAAAAAGAGGATGGGTAGCTTGAATGCCAGTGTTGGTTGGCAGTGGCATTAGGATTGGCATGAGCCCCTCTTTGTTTTGCTCAGAAGGCCTGTGATTCGCTGGTTGGCATCCGCATTGCAGTGTCGAGCAATGCTTCAATATATTGACAATTTCCAGAAATAGGATTGTCAATAATGTGCTTTTTTTACCTTTTCCCAAAAAATATCAGTACATTGCCAATATTCCATAATTTTTAACACATACAGTACAGCATTTGAGGCCACCTTACTTGTACTGATACAGTTTTGTATGCATTTTGCTGCACAGACTGTTGTACTTTTAACTATCTCTCCGCTGGAAGGTTCTGCAGAAGGGATACTGTGCCCCCCTTTGCTTTTTTTTTTTATATCAGTGTTAAGTAGGAGTATATGGTTATAGAGGAGAATCTACAAATGAAGAAAAAGTGCATTGAAAAAGGGGGAGATCTAAGCCTTCAGGACAGCTGAAGTGAAAATGATCAGTACTATGTAGTAATAGCATGACCGTATACATCACATTACTTGGTGTAGAGATCTTATTTAGAATTCTGCTTGTTATATTGCTAGGATTTTCTTTCGTTTATTTTATGCATCCTTTTTCCTCTCCTTCTGTTGTGGACTGCTGCTCTGAGCTCCGCCATTTTGGTTGTCAAGTGCCAAGATTACAAAAAAAAGGCAGAGAATCTGCATGATGCCAATAATGGTTGCCACTGGCACCGAGGTTGGCATCAGTTCCTCTTTGTCTACATTCTGAATGCCTTTGATTCGTTGGTTGGCATCCGCAATGCAGTGGGCAAATTGTAAAGTTTTTGACAATCACAGAATGAAAGCTGCTTTACGTGTTTGTTTCAGGGAAAACCACAGCTTTGAATGCCTCTTTGTCTGTGTGAATGTACATGTGTCTAATGTATGTGGATATCATTTATACATATATTTATTTTATTTTTTTAACTTGACAAATACATTTTAGGTATAAGCAAAGATTAAAAATACAGTCACATTTAAAGCAAATATATATATAAAATTAGATAAGAAGATGAGCTGCAGTTGGACCAAGTACTTCAAAGCATCAGGAAAGGGTGGTGTTCATACAGTACAGTATAACTGTACATTTCATAACGTTGATATAGAATCCACCATTTTCTTTATCAATAAAAAATCTGTCTCCACTTTAAACTTTAGTTCTCCTCTTCACACAATTCGCCAGCTATGATCTGTGCTTGCATCTTGTAACCTGTTATTGATCATTTTCATGAATGTATAGACATTGTCAAGTGTCCGACAGTGAGAATCAGAATTACATTGCACAGAGAAAGCCTTTCAATAGTTTTCTATCAAAGGGTTCTGCGTACTAAGAGTAGATGAGACATAATTTTACCAGACTCCTACCTGAGGTAACCTCTCCTTTGTCACATTATGCTATCTAGGAAACGAGTAAGAAATATGGCAAACAGATGGAACATCCTTTTACTCATATTCTGCTTTTCATCTCCGACCCGTACTGCATTAGATGTGCAGCAGTAATACAATTTTATGTGTATTACAACCTATCCTGTGTTTCAGATTAACCTACAAATAGTATGTGTCCTTTGTCGTCTTAAGAAATATTGCGCTTAACTAAAGGTGTTATACATGGATCACTGACCCCTTATAACCTTGAGCAGATACACACATTGCAGGACTGTTACAGAGCGGCCTAGGTACATAACACGTTGTGTACATATTTTAAGTCATTTGTTTAATAATATATTGCCTATTCCTATGAATTAATATGCACTTTTAGAAGGAATTGAACACTAGTTAACATAGTGCATAGTTATTTGAGAAAGTAGCCAAATGCCAGGTCTTAAAATGCTGGCACTAATTGGGAGGTGATATTCATGTATTTGGGAATTTTTTTCCTAGAGGTTTGTGAGGACTCTTTACCTCCCCTATGCTCTCAGGGCCATGTGGCAGACTGAGTGGCAACTGCGAGACACACAGGGCCCAGCTGTCATTAAGGGTAGCCTGGCACCCGCTTCTTACTTGGGAATAGAAATCTGTTAGCTGCCTGCTTATTGTGGCTCCCATTTCCCATCATTTGCTAGAAGAAATCGGCTTGAAATACAGGGTAATAAATGAAATAATAATACCATGCTCCATTTTTGGCTAGTGGGAACTTTACATGAACCGACGAGCAGCTTTATCCTAATCCTACATAATCATTACATTGTAATAGGAGGGGAAAATCCCATTTCTAACTAGGGAGATGAAACTTAGGATTTTGAAAAGAAACAAAGTTGTATATGTTGTTATCACACAGGGTTAATATTCAGTTTGTGTGGTTTGTATGTAGTTGTACGTACGTGTACAGTAGTCTAAAAACTATACCTGCGGTGCAGAGTTGCAATGTGTTTTGAAATTTTCGAAAAAAGAAAAAAGTGAAATTTACAAACTATCCAGTCATTGTAATTCATTGCATTACATGGAAGTGCTATGTAGGCAGATGATATCTCTGCTTTTTTATTTGATCATTAACACTACACAATAGTTTTAATGAATGCCTGCAAGCAGCAAATCTCATTCATCGCTATGAAAGCCAATGGAAAGAAACTTTCACCTTCTGATTTTATGACTTTGTTTTTAGCTTCAAGTATTGCAATTACATTGATTCTGTTTGTTACCTTCCAATGAATGAGGAGGCCATAAAAGCCTGTGTAAAAAGTTCAGCACTGCTGTTTTTGCTACTTTTGTGATATCGGATGCTTTGGTGTGTTTTTTCAATTTAATTTGCTTTGCACAATGTTTGCTGCTATGGAGTGCACTTTGTGTCAAGGCTTTACTTTATTATACCTTGTTTTAAACAGTTTGTGGTTTGTTGTAGAATTTTTTTTTTTTGTATTTTTTTTTTCTTTTTCTGGTTTAGATTGTGTCAGCAGCTTTGTGGATCGGTGAGCAGCAAACTATAGTAAAGCCATTATGCATCTTTATTTTGTGTACCTGTGGTACAGATGACTACGGGAACCTAATGTAACAAAGCTATTATCATTGATTATTTTTAGTATACTGTTGTGTTTAAAAAAATAAAATAAACTCTGCACTCTGAAGCCAGTGGTGGTTTTATACAAAACAATGTACTGAGCTCAGACATTTACTTGAATCTTTACAAACATGCAGGTAATTCTGAACATTTGCATTTTTTAGGTGGTAATTGTGTAGAAATGTTTAGACAACTCAGAAAACACTTGCGCTGTATGAAGTTTTCCACATTCACAGTATTAGGTATTTTACAATGAATGGATTAAGAGAGCAGTATCGCAATTTACCCCTCTCCAAGTTGAGAGGCATGTGATATACTGTAGCCCATTTAAATAAGCCTTCAATTTGCACTATTGTCCACAGTTTTACGTTTTATAAATTTAATTTTGTATGGTATTATTCTTCAACCTAGAATTTTACTTTTAAGGCTTTGTCTACAGAAAAGTTGCACAATTTTAAAGTCTTCAGCATTGCACAATTGGAGCAAAGTTGATGAGATTGGAAGTTGAATTGCTCAGCTTAACTCCCAGTGTGGCCAATGCAAAGGAACATAAACGTCCTCATTGTTTTCATGCTGCATCGTTTCAGTACTGTGTGGACGTACCCCAATATAGTTGAGCTTACCACACAGTAAAAATCTGTTTAGCTACATTTAATACAAATAGGAAGTGGACTGTCATTTCACTATTGTGTTTATTTGCCGGATAGCTGACCAACTTTTAGAATTCTTACTTTCAATATATTATGACAGTTACAACCACTAGGGAAAAAGAATCCCATTTAGTTCTCAAAAAGACAATTGAAACACCTTTTAGAAAGGGATCAGATCTAAGGTCCATGATAATTATTGTAGAGACTGTTTTTGGAAAGTCTCCGCCATCAATATGAAGTTTTCTATGCATCTCCCGTCGTTGTCTCTGTGGTTGTGAGCTGCTGAATGGGTTAAATATTTTCGGTTGCATAGTCAAGTCATTTGAAGACAGCAGCCGTGCTCCAGAATAAACAACGAGGCCTATTGAAATTCTGAATTCATTTTCAACTTTGGTTTGTGGTTGAGCCTTAAAAACACCCAAATTAATTGTTTCCAGCAGTAATTTTCAACCCACTGTTGTTTTTAGGTGGCGTTCAGCTGGCATTAAAAGTATTTCAAGCGAAAAAGGCAACAAATTGTTCAAAGCTGAGGACGAGTGTCTGATTTTTTTTTTTTTTTTTTGATCCTTCCATTTCTGCAGATGCTGCACAGACTACTATAAATTTGTCCTCTGGTTGAAAAACCACTTGTTTTATGTGTTTTGTCTCCGCTTCTGGCCATAAAGTCAGGCACCCCTGCTGAGTGATGCAACACTTAGTGTTAGGTTTAATTGACCAGAGCTGATTTGTTAAAACAATTCATTTGTGAGGGCAGTAACCGGACAGCCCAGGCCAAGTTTGCTACCTGAATCCCTTGACCTCTGAAACCGTCTGGGTCAGGGGACGCCTGGCAGCCATTTGAACTCTCCCTTTGTTTGCTGGTGTCACTGTTTTCCCTCTGAATCTTTTGTGGTTACAGCTGACAAGTAGGCCTCAGCCATGGCTTTACACACCAGTGGCTCTCAAGCAATCCCTCGGGAGGGGCCCAGTCTTCTGTTTGATGTGGTCTGGCTGTACTTGTTACTTTTGTTTGCTGACAGTAATAGGGACAAATTGGCACAAGAGGTGTCAAGAGGATTTCCAGCTTTTTAGGAGGAGACTTCATTTCACCTCTTTGGCTCTCTGCCTTTTTTGTGACCCATTCATAAATCTCTTTAGTTTCACAAAGCTCTAAATATTACTACTGCAGACTAAAGTTACAGCAAAAGCCAGTAACAACAAAAGTATCATACATTGTTTAATTGACTGTTGCTAACAAGTGGTAATGCCTAATGTTTAAGTAAAAAGTACAGAATATTTTCAATATATTTGCACATGCAACATGTAGAAGAACTGATTTGACTGTGAAGCTGGGGATCACTGATAAAGAAAAAGTTGTAGTACAGACACACTGTTTTGGGCATAGTCATAATAATAATAATAATTCCTTTATATAACGCCTACAGATTACGCAGCGCTGCACAAAGCTTGTCAAATTGTAGAATAATATACTGTAGTTCTTGTGGTATAATGCAATTGATGTCATATTACACTATAGATAAATCCATGCAGTTCTTCTGTATGGATTTGGATGGAATTTGCTGTGAAATGCAAAAAATATTCAGCATATCAATATAAAAAAATCTGCGTAATAATGCATTAAATTATGAAACGTGTGAAAAGGAAACCTACCATCAAAATCAAGCATGCTAAACCAGGGACACTTACTCATAGATCCAGGCACCGCGACTGTAGTAATCTTCTTATATTTGTTATCCATGGTCATGTTAATGAGCCTGACGGGAGGGAAGTGCTCCTTGCACATTGTAACATACTTTGAAGATACAACAGGGAGCGGCTCTGGTATTGCCCCCCAGAGTCCTTCAGTCTCATTGGAATAATTTTAGAAGTTGATTTTAGAAGGAAGGAGGCCATGGATGACAAATATAAGAAGATTAGTAAATATCTCTTTATCATGCTTTCCTTTAAGCTTTACCTATATAAAGCTACTGGGGGATTTGTACTGGCATACAAGTCATGAATACAAGTTACAATTCCCCTCTCCCCTTGCACCAAGTCAACTGGGAGGGATGCAGAGTGAACCGGGGCAAGTGATTGAATGTGTAGGCATAAAAAAATCCTCCATTTATACACTTTAACCTATTTTCTTTTATTTTTTGAAAGGAGCTCTCCAGTTTATAGTTCAGATTTGCTTCCACCTATGTATCAATACATTTTGATGACATCCAATGCTATACCTATTCTATATCACACCAGGGAAGTAGTGAATCTATGAAGAAGTCATCCTACCTAGTTGCAAGTTTCGTTGTTTCCACACATTTGCAAGTGTTTAGAGCAGCAAGAAAGAATTCCCTGTAATTACTGCTGAAAACCTAAATTGTTCTTAAAACCATCCATATGAGGAGAGGAATAAAGCAAATAATCTGTATTGAGGCCGCATTGTTACGGGGGCTTTGAAGGCATATATCCGCACCCCAAAACTCAGCAGAAACACTTGTGTCCAAATAGTTATCTTTAAAGAAATTTGCATAATGTTAAAATGGTACACATATGTTTGTCTTCATTATTTGTATAAGTGCTGTAAATCTGACTGTCTTACTTGGCTGCTCTTACATTACTTCAAGTGCTGTATTTGTAGCCCAACTAAAATATTTTGTTCAATGATTTATGAATATCGCACAATATTTTCTGTTCTATTTACAGAGACCAAATAGGGAGAGAAAGCTGCTTACATTAATATGAGGATCACTGGTCTTTTAGGGATTAAATAGACTTGTTATGCTGCATTAATCCTTTTTTGGTACATTTGAAATGACTTCTTAGCGCTAACAAACACATCATTAGGCCCTAGAATTAATCTACTTTTTACCATCAGACATGCCTCTAATACAACACATGTGGCAGCAGAAAACACATACCGCAGGTTTTAGATCAAGATCGCAGTGGGAGATGCTAAGTAAAATGGTCAATTGGATTTTGGAGGTATTATATGCAAAGGCATAATAATAAAAAGATGCGAGAACCTCAAGTGGCAGAGCGCTCCAGATAGCACGTTTCAACACATCTGGTGACTATTACTTCCGATCAGGTAATAAAGGATAGCAGCATTTAGCAACGTTTCAATACTTGCTAGGCTAGGAATTATGTTGTCAAAATAGCAACCTTATAAGGATTACACATATTATTATGATCAGTTGAAATGCATGGTTCTTTTAGAAGGATGAAAGAGGACTATGGATTTATAAGATTTAAAGGAAACCTACCACCATGGATCTACCTATTAAGATAGATCCGGTGGCAGGTTCTTCTAATGTACAGTAGT
This sequence comes from Engystomops pustulosus, assembly GCF_040894005.1. Classification (NCBI taxonomy): domain Eukaryota; kingdom Metazoa; phylum Chordata; class Amphibia; order Anura; family Leptodactylidae; genus Engystomops; species Engystomops pustulosus. Next base: position 125,553,895 of record NC_092411.1, on the reverse strand, counting down.
ATATCCCTTCTTAGGGCTAATTCTTTGTGGCCCAGAACTTTTATAAATTTTAATTCCCCGATATGCAAATCTCCTAAAGAGGCTACTGCGGGGTGGTTTAGCCAGAGTTGTGACTGCGCAGCCGGCGCAGTCATAGTTGCACGCTGAAGATACAGTGGTAGGCGGAACGCAAGAGGCTACTCCACGCCCCAGTAGCCTCTTTAGGAAATTTGCATATTGGGGGAATTAAAATTTATAAAAGGGCTATACTACTATACATTAGAGGAACCTGCCACCAGATCTACCTTTATAAGTATCCGTGGTGGTAGGTTTCCTTTAAGATCAGCGGTGTGCTTAGTAGAAAGTCAAGATATTGCAGAGCATTAGTCCTCAGTATTAGCTTTTAGTATTGCATATTAAAAGTATTAAGAAAGTGTCCCCCGTGTGATACATGCAGTTTTATGCCATACTGTAACTTTGTTAAGTGCCATGTGTGATAGAAGACTTTGGAGCAGAGAATGCCAATTGATTGCTGGATCACTTTAAGCATACTACTTAAGACCTTGTGATATTCCGAATAAACATTACGTTTTATGCAGCTATGGCTCACCAGATGATATGTACAAAGGAAGACCTTTTAATCCAAATCGCTCTGATAAAATGTTTAACTTTGAACCTCTTGTAGCTGGAAAGTAATAATAGAGCTCATGAACATTTAGTTTGCTCTTTCATACACTAAACTAAGTAAATAATATTAAACTCTCCTCAAAGCATCCTGCATATTGGCCTCTTGCGGCTGGATATACGTTCCCATAGATGGCCATGGTGCCTGGCATCGGTACAGTGACCACATACAAGGTCTAAATAGCATGCTCTATCATTCCCTATATGTACTGCCAGGTGCCATGCATCGCTATGGAAAGGGGAGGGTTGAGCATCGCTAACCCCTCATTTTCTCCAGCACGCCACCATGTGCTTGCTCAGGGGATAGCCTGGCGAGCATACGGCAGTGTGAAAGTAGCCTTACTGGAAGACATATATGGACATGTTATTTGGCACTCATCGATTGATTAGTTATCTTAGGTGGTGACTTTGAAGTACTACACAGCACTTCATTATTTGCCACTTTCAGCACAAATATACAGTACTGTTTAATGACCCTGCTTTGTAAATGAATGGGAATACACAAATACATTTCAACTATGCTGAACTTTATGCACTATAAACATTGACATGGTGGTCTAAAAATTACTACACTACCTTGCCAAACCCTTAGAAAAAGTTTTCCAAGTTTTCACATTGATAACTGATCCTAATAACTAGTTGTAGTAAAGTGCCTAAAGTACATGTGAATGGAGTGGAGTTTCATAAGGACACAATGGGGGTCATTTATTAAGGGCCCGATTCGCGTTTTCCCGACGTGTTACCCGAATATTTCCGTTTTGCGCCGCTTGTACTTAAATTGCCCCGGGATTTTGGCGCACGCGATCGGATTGTGGCGCATCGGCGCTGGCATGCGCGCGACGGAAATCGGGGGGCGTGGCCGAACGAAAACCCGACGTATTCGGAAAAACCGCCGCATTTAAAAACCGAAAATGTGTCGCATAAGGACCGCTTACCTTCACCTGGTCCAGCTCGGTGCATTCCGGCGCGATGAGTTTACTTTCAGCGCAGCAGCGCCACCTGGTGGACGGCGGAAGAACTACCTTATTAAATCCCGGCCGGACCCGAATCCAGAGCGGAGAAGCCGCCGCTGGAACGCGAATGGACCGGGTAAGTAAATTTGCCCCAATGACTCAATGAAGGACTCTTCTACCATGGTGTTTTTTCCATTAGGCCAAGTCCGTACATAATGAACATGCTGAGAAATTCTTATAATGTCCAGGGCCGATTCTAGGATTTTTGCTGCCTGAGGCTCCCCCGCTGGCGTTCACGTCCTCCGGGTCTTTGGCTGCCTTGTGCTTTGTGAAGCGACGCAGGCAGCATGACGTCATCGCACAATGCCTGAGTACTCGAGAACAACACAGCGGCACGGACAGATTCATCTGTGTCGGCGCCACTCTGTACATCATTCGCGTCTGTCTCCTAAAGAGACAGGCGCAATTGATTTTTGATTTTTCAATTCTGGCCCCAAATTTCGCCGCCTCACTCAGGGCTTCGGCATCCACCGCCTGAGGCGAGATTTTCATCTCGCATCATGGCAGATGCAGCCCTGGGTTAGTCAATAGTAAACTTGTACTTCTTTTCCCATTTCATTGGTGCTTTTGTGGTCAGCTGTCTTGTGTGTTAGTGTCGCAATGACAGTGCGCTGCACAGGAGAATGCACATCTGCTTTACACTCAGTAAGCTTCTATCTACGTATTGTGGTAAACCTACAAGAATGTACCACAGATGTCATAAAAGTTTGCTGAACTTGTTACTGCTCCCTCTGTTTTGCTGTGTTTTACTAGTAGTGTTTTCTGCTGAATGTATCTGCTCACAGCCTCTTCATGGTACTATGCAGTCATTCAGTTGTACTAAACAAACAGAAATGATAGATGGATAGGAAAAGAATAAAATAATATCCAGTGAATTGCAGTCTGTGTACCTTTTATAAGTTGCACAACCTAAAGTCATTCCAGAAAAGGGTGTTGGTTGCCTGGAGCTTGTGGCCTTTTTGTTATGACTGGTATTCTAGCAAAAAAAAAAAAATCGTAATTAAACAGACACTTGCCCGGTTATGTAAATCACATCATATTAACCCCTTTTTTCTTCACATAGGCCATATTCCAGTGTTAAAGAAGTTACAAGCTATTACTGGAATAGCACCACTTGAGTTGTGGCTGATATCGCTTTTCTTCCCTAAAGAATTAGGGCTGTTTCAGGAGACTGCGTATCAGGGATTGTATATCTTGTTACTTGGACCAGGGATGGGACTCTGAGCATCATAGTGATTTATGATACAAGGAGTCCCTGCTTCCCCGCTGTAATCATGAATTCGCCGTTGTTGTTCCACAGGAAAGATGATACATTGGGTCCCATCCTCGGCACTGTGGTAAACCTCTTTAAATAGCAGAAAAAATTGAACTTTAACCTGAAGTTTTCATGAGGAAGCAATGGTGTATACAGGCGGTCCCCTACTTAAGAACACTCGACTTACATACGACCCATAGTTACAAACGGACCTCTGGATATTGGTAATTTCTTGTACTTTAGTCCTAGGCTACAATAAACAGCTGAAACAGTTATCAAATGTGTCTGTAATGAAGCTTTATTGTTAATATTGATTCTTATGACAACCCAACATTTTTAAAATCCAGTTGTCCCAGAGACCAAAAAAGTTCTGTCTGGGATTACAATGATCATATATACAGTTCGGACTTGCATACAAACTCAACTTAAGAACAAACCTACAGACCCTATCTTGTATGTAACCCGGGGACTGCCTGTATTTAGAAAAATGCTCTATTTTCTGGTGCTGGATGAGAAATTGCTTTGGACAGTTCCTGACAGAAATGTTGGTGTATTTTGGCACTTTTCTAGATACTAATACACCTAGGTACATTGTGTAGTTTAAGACAATCCTTGGGGGGACGTATATATGGCCGCAAGCTTGCGCCCATACCTAGGCCCCCCATAGACTGCAATGGCTGCACAGAGCGATACGGTGCAGGACACGTGCAGCACCGCACCGCTCCGTACACAGGACATGTCCTATCTTTCCCTGTGTTACGGCTCAGTGCACCAGGCATTGCTATGGAGAGGGGAGGGGGTCACCACTCCTCCTCTCCATAACGCCGAACGTATGGCCGTCCAGCTACGTTTGTGTAAATGTAGCCTAAGACTGCCTTGTTGCTGCATTTGCATAGTATTTTTCACACAGACTTTTTCCCACTGAAGCCATGTTCCTGTTCCAAAGGCCACAATCCTTTGTTACTGGTCGTAAAAGTGTCTACGAACTGTCTAAAACCCTTGATAAATGGGGCAAAAGGCACAGTGTACACAGCAGAATTCTTTAGTAAACACATGGATAAATCTGCGCCAATGTTGTGTTTTGGAAACCTCCAGTTCCCATTCCTATTGAACTTTTGTACTTTGTTCGCATTCTAACAAACGTTTTATATCTGATGATTTGGTTGGTACCATGTTGGTAACTTTATAACTGCATATTCTTTGATAAATGATCTGAGTAAATAATTACTTTTTTTTTATTGCTCATGTCAGTGTTTAGCATCAATGCCAGAAGTGTCGCACTTGGTACATTTGTCACAGCTGAATGAGTGTCACTCATCACCTCATTTCCCCTTTGTCACACTCTTTAAAGTGACATCTAGTCCTTTCTGTGAGCATATCACTGGATTCCAGTGGGCTACTAATAATTGTAGTTTGTACAATTTGCAACGGAAGTGAAATTCTTTACTTTTTGTCTCTCAAGTGGCACCTTTGTTCCAAGACAGCCTTCCTTAACCGTAGAATATATACAAATTACAGGCTACCACAAACGCCCACATTTGTAGGCTGATGTGCACATAATAAAATAATTTTATAATATGTAGGGTATGTAATTTCATTGTGGATTTAATTACTTTGCTTTCCCTGTGTTTCATTAAACATGAAACCTATGCAGAAAGATTGTACAGTATTATACAATAAACAAGAACGTATAGAAGAATAGCTTGCAGTCAATGTACCAGTAATTTTCCCAAAACGTCACAGTTTTAGAGGTTTAAGAGGGAAGCCAATATATGTGTCAGATAGTGTATTTCATTTGTCAAATACGACAGCATAAGAAGCACTGCCCTAAATTCTTTTGGTTTTACAAATATAGTTTGTTGTTTCTGGTCTGGTCTCTAATGTGACTGTTATACAAAGATGTCTACGTAAATAGTGGTTTAGTTATGAGTCACATGAAATTTTCTTCCTTTCATGCGTTTTTTGTGTGTTTTTACCAGATCTGATTTCACTTTCTCTTGACTCAGCATTGCTGTGCAGCACAAATCACCACCTTACAAAGAAGCCAGACGTTTCGCACATCCTTAATCTAACACAGTGCTCCAGTTACTCTGCTGGTGGTCCTGGTGACCGCTGGCAATCAGAGCAGCCCATTTTAGGAGTTGCTTCTTTCGATGCACTGTTTTTCATTAATATTTTCATTTTCTATTAATATTTGTTATTAGAGATACAGCAAAGGTTTCTGGACTTGGCCACAGGTATGTAAAGCTTCCTGTGTCTAAAAGATAAGGCATTGGACATTGCATTGAACCCGACATGTGCAGATGACTATTGTACAGCTGTACTTTAGTCTGATATATATAATATATATATTTCTCCTTCAGCTTGCTTCACAAGGTGGATGGTCACATCTATGGTTACTTCCTTTGCTCAATGTTTATTGGACAACAGGTTTGAGTTAACTCATCACTCACAACAAAATGTATAAAATAAAAGTAAAATATAAAAATATTGCCTTTGATCTAGAAAATCTATTCTAAAACAAAACATGAAAAAATTTTTGAACTCTAGTAATATTTGAATAAACACAGATAGATACAGTGGCCCAAATTTATAAAGTGCAGTTTACCTGTGGAGTGTGCAGGGTGCGCCAAATTCATGAACGGTCTTCATTAATATGGTGCACTCTGCACTGCTCGGGAACAACATGGAGTGAGCAACACAATTCTTTCGGTGGTAATAAACTGACTCTAGTGCAAAGTTGGACAGAATACTGGTGCAAAGTCTTTCATAAATGTAGGTCAATATCTTTCCTCATATCAAATGGCTCAATATAAAATGAAAGACATTCAGACTTTACTGTTCACCACATGGTTTGTATTATGGAAGGAAACTAATAGATCTGGTTTAAATAGAGAGCGAGAAAATGCTTTTCAGTAAGCTTTACATGTAAGGAGTAAGACTGTGGATTTACTGCTATTATCAAGTTGCTCACAAGCGACTCTGCAGAGTGTTAAACACTATACAATAATTAGGATTGCTTGTACCATTACTTTCACTTTAACCCTGTAACCTTATGAGACACGTTGTGTGCTTCATATATCACAGCTCATTCCCATACCAATAAATAAGCCCAAAGACAGGAGTGTCGCTCTGCCAGTAAGGCTACATGCACATGACTGTGTGCTTCTCATGGGCAAGTGGACAGATGGGTGAGCGCTCCTTGCCCCTCCGCTCTCTATAGGATCTGAGCAGTCTCCCAACAAATCAGGTCAAAAATAGGACCTGCTGTATATTTTGTGGTGCTGCTTACACAGCTCGGTCACGTTGCAGTGAGACACTGGGGCAGATGTATTATCGTATATGCGTCGGAAAGTCACTTTTTTTTGGCGCACAAGTGTTGTGGATCATTTATAATGTGTTTGCACCAGAAAGAACAGATGTTTCCGACTATCCCGACTCTGCCGTCTTTTTTGGCCGCAAGTGGGCGTGGCCTATGTTTTCCACATCAATCTGCCACATTTATGTTGAGTTTGTCGGATTTTTTTAGGCGTAGAACAGACCAGGAAAAAAATGGTCTGAAATCAAAAGAAAAACAGGCGTAGCCCATGTAAGATTTTGGCGCACATCTCATTTGTGTCGGCATTTTTATGGCACCTGACTGATTAGTTCTGTCTGCGCATTAATTACTTACAGCCGTGCGCTACTTTAATACAACGGACTATGCTTTCCGTCGTCAGATCTCAGATGCCGCCCCCCCCCCCCCACTGTGTGCTTACCACACTGCAAGCTTTTTGGGACACATGTGGCATGATCGCCGCAGAATATCCGAAGCTGACATTCCACATTGCAGCCCAGAATCCAGCACACATTGGCTGCTGCATCGCAGTTTTAAGCCAGAATTTCAACCCCTGAATCTGGAGCAATAGGTCTGTGGATTCCAACCCTGCAGTGGAATTCTGTTTCAGCTCCTGGTTTATATTGCAGCAGCAAAATGCAGTTACCATCCATACATACAGCTAATGTAAAGTACAGGATGACACAGAGACCGCTTTGCTTCAGCTAACCCACAATTTTACCAAATCTTAATCATTTTTAGTTATCAAAATTTGGGTTTTTGCAACATCTATTTCAGTTTGATATATCTAATAACTGATGGGCACAGTAATATTTCAGGATTGAATTGAGGTTTATTGTACTAATGTACTAGTGTACTAATGTTACTATGTTCCTCACAGTGGAAACTGACAGGTTAAATCTCTGAGACAACTTTTTGTATCCTTCCCCTGAACAACTAAGTTGAAGAATCTTTGTTTTCAGCTCATTTGAGAGTTGTTTTGAGGAGCCCATGATGCCGCTCCTCAGAGGAGAGTCAAATAGGAGAACAACTTGCAAGTGGCCACCTTAAATCCCTTTTCTCATGATTGGATACACCTGGCTATGAAGTTCAAAGCTCAATGAGGTTACCAAACCAATTTAGTGCTTCAGTAAGTCAGTAATAGGTGGTTAGGAGTATTCAAATCAAGCAAATGATATTACTGTGTCCATCAGTTATTAGATATATCAAACTGAAACAGCTGTTGCAAAAACCCAAATTTTGATAACTAAAAATGATTAAGATTAATAGGGGTGCCCAAACTTTTTCATATGACCGTAGGTCTCACGTAGCAGTAATGCAGACATTAAAGGATATATAATGTATGTTTTCTTCCTTCCTTACCAGACTGTACAGCATATGTAAGGGGCATGGCATTTGTACTGCTTTGTCTGTTTGCAATGAAACACTTCATATAGGTACAGTAACCTGACTAGTCAGTGGCAAGATCTAACTTTGCATATTTTAATTGCTGTTTCATGAGTCACAAAAATATTTCATAGAGGTATTGTGGGTGCCAGGTAATAAAATTACCAAGATCACCTTCAGACATACGGTTTATAATTGTCCTTTAGAGTTAAACATGAACGTCCTGCCTTCATAAACCTTTGCACATTCTCTTAGCAGCACAGATTACATTAAGGAAATAAAAAGTTTGCCTGAAAGTTTAACAAAAGGTTTTCAAAGTGAGTTTCTTAATGAGTGCCCAATGCAGGCTGCAACAGGATATGGCTCCTGAGCAGTAATGGTCTAATGACAGAGCACTCATAAAGGCTGAATGATTGCTGAAAATATGATCTGCTTGTTTCCTTAGCAGAAAGCACCCGAAGAACATTCCTAATGTTCCCTTCTTTTCTTTGCTGCAGGAGCCTCTAACAATAAAAACTCTGTGCCGTTTAGGAGCGCCATATTAGATATTTACTGGCACAGTGCAACGTGATCCCTTGGTTTCAGCAGTTGGCTGTTCTCAAAATTTTGGCATAGTCTTCAAGGTCCCTGATCCAATCTAATCCATAATTGTTTAGCAGAGGACAGTGTGCATTTACTCCACCTTTATAAACTCATAGCTGGTAAAGTTTGTTAGAGGAAAACAGAAAATGGATACATTTGAAGACTAAATGGAAAAGGGTCCAAATTGTTGAACCATTTTTGTCGTTCATTGTCCCTGTAAGTGCAGAGCTGGACAAGAAAAGGATCAGTCAATAATTTCTCCCTTATTGGACAGTGGAATCCATCAGTAAGTCAATAAGCTCTTGCTGAGTGTTTCTGCTGGTGTAGGCCTTCATCATTTATCCAGTTTTTTGATAACAATGACCTGTACTACTGTATACTCAGGGCTAATACCAGATAGGTAGTTATGGCTGCATCTGGCATAGGAATCAACACGAGGTTTGAGAAAAACATTGTTGTTACCTGTGTAGTGGATGGGTTGGGTAACTACAGCTCAGGTCCCCTTTAGTTGATGGCAGCTGAGCTGCAGTAATATTACTTGGCTTTTACAAAGAGATTAGATCTTTTTTAAGGATCCATTCTCTGCTAAATTCAACCTCAGAAAGGTATATTTGTTAATTAGCAGTAAATTTCAGGTGTCGGACCCCCGCAAGATCTGTTACTGAGAAACAACAGCAAGTAACAATGTGATGATTGTGAATGATGTTTTACATTGTAAAAAATGGTTATGGACAACATTGAAGGGGTCTCCTTCTCAGGATTTATCCTTACTTATGTTATACACCATTTCAGTTGCCATTTAGTTTTTTTTTTTAGATCAGTACACCTGATGGTAAAACTGATGCATATTTTGATATAATGATAAAAAACTGATGCCAAGTAAACAGACCCATAAGCCTGTCATCTACAAGCAAGTCTGATCTGACAAGCTTGCTCCGTGTTCTTGTGGGATTTACTGCGCCAAACCTAGAATCGCTGAACGGACATGAGTTAGATTTGTATATAATATATCACACACTGGCTGTAGATTGCTCAGGATAGTAAATAACCGCTCTTAGCTATAACAAAGTAGAATCGGTTTAAGGGGTATTCCCAGAAAGACCAGTTTCTTATTCACTGATTATTCTCTGCATTATTATACAGCATTTCACAAATATAATAACTACCTGGTGTAGATTCCTTACAATGGCATACACTCAGCTTTATATATATAATATATATATCTCATATAAACACAGCAAAGAAAAAATTCCAACCAGACACATTGAAAGTCTACCCTAGAAAGAGGAAGCTATCTCACTTTTTTGTGTTGAGAAAGCAAATTAATAGTCAGGCCTAGAAACAGTCTACTGTTTTCCCCTTAGTGGTATCTGCAGTTCCATATTACACAGATTGTACTAGTTTTGGAGCTAGTTGTTCAGTGTTTGACGAGATAAAAAGACGGTACTTGTATCAGTAGTGGTTCATATGTAGTGTTTTCTATTGTACTTTTTTCTGTTGGAAATAACATTTAAGAATAATTTATAGAAACTTATACTGCAAAACTCTGTGTAACATCGAATGTTTTCCCCAGAAAGGTTAGTAAACTTTGGCAACACAACCAATGTCATGATACATACATTTCTGATGGATCCAAATGGATACTGATGGGAACACTGTTAACTTTAATGCAGTCTGCTGGGGAATGTATCAAGAAAGCTCAATTGATCACTTACAGTAACTTTCGCTTCAGATAATTTTGCCACAGGTTTTGATCTGTAGATGTCCTCTTCCAGCTGAGATGAACTTTACGCTCTTTTGTTGGCTGAAGTGGGCGGGTTTTCTAGTGCATTTTGTATGCTTATACAGTTACACTTTATGGCATGTTTCACTGTGGGCACTAAGTCACAGTGTAAAGAGTAACTTTTAGAATGGCCAGTTTTTCATTGAGGCAAAATGTCATGTTCCTTTCACAGTGAAGTAGATAGAGCCAAGACAGCCTGCAGCTCTGCCCCCAGGGATTGGGACTTTTCCTCTGTAGCTCAGCTTCAGGAAACTCAAGCATTTGTGTGCTCAAGACCACATACCATTGGAAAGGAAGTAAGGGTGGAGATGCATGCCTAGATTAAATGAATATGAAAATCACTCTACTAGCTGTGGGCTATGAACTGCACAGATTTATGATGTCAGTTTCATAACTCTTTTTAAGCCGTACACACATAATTTTTTTTCTTTTGACTTATTCTCTCTTGATCCCACCCTTTTTTCTTGTTCGTTTTACCTCAGACGACCAGCTGTGCATTTTTCTGCTTGCAGTGATGCTTGCGGAAACATACCTCACATAAAGACATGCTTACACTGATATTGTGGCTGCAGTCGTTACATAGCATATTCCATAAAGTTAGTGTTACATGAGACACTGGAAATAAACATGTGCAGGTAGTGGGGTTATTGTGTAAAATAGGTTGTCTAGTCTTTTTAACATAGATAATAGATGACATGTTTTACCTCAATCACCTTTGTATTTACCAACAAGGGATGTAAAGGAATATAAAAGTTTATAGAGAATTTGTTAAATATAAGGAGGGGCTTTTACTGTATAGGCGGTCATTCCTCTAAAGATTCTCTTGCACATAGTATGATTTGTGCAGAAAGTGGGTTAAAGGGAACAGGTCACCAGGGACCTCATTTTCACGAAAGCCCATTACAACTGCATTCTGCTTTCTCTAAGCATTTGCATTACAATATAATTGTGTGTTATAACTTACCTTGGAGCCTGACAGAATCCTCTGTGTAGTTCCAGGGGTTGGGATTTGGTTTGGATACATTTCAAAAAACATGTCTTGCCTGTGCGGCAGACTGCTCAGTTCTAAGCCCCCACCTTTGTGCTCCTGTACAGCTCCTTCCTCTCCCACTGATGTCAGCTAACCAGGCTGTGACCTCTGTGAAGGAGCTCCCACCCCATATGCTGGCGGTTACTGCCAGGACCGCCCCCTCATGAATACGCTGGACCGCTGTAAGCTTGGTCCGGCATTCAGATGGCTATGTAGTGCAGTGTTTCCTAGCTTATCGGTATCTTCCGATTTAAGCTAGCGATTTAACACTGCTATTACTGGGGTAGGGCTAGGGAGATGCTTACTTTAGTAAGTGCTCCTAGAGGGTTTATTTCGGGTGACGGGTCCTCTTTAAGCAGCTTTGCACTTCTAGAGGCTGGAATCTTTTCCTTTTCCTATAGATAATTGTAGCTCTGTCACATTGGTCGGAGAATGACTTCAGGTCTGGGCTTGAGCTGTGCCATTTTAGCACATATATATGCTTTGATTTTAAATCATTTCATTGTAATTGAATAGTGCCCCATGAGATGTTCAGAGCTTGGACAAATTTTTGAAACCTAAGCTTGCAATGCACTCTGTCACAACTTTATCCGCAAGCTGTATGTTGTGTTCCTAGGTTTTCTTCTAATAATAAATGACATACATATTTATTATATTTACTATTTAGGTAACTTCTAATGGTTATTGTATTTTTTCTGGAGTACGTGGGGCTGAATACATATCCACGACACACTTCACAATTTACTTGATACTCTATGGGGCACTTGTACCTTTGTTTTGTCTTTTTCTGCTGATCAGATGTCTTGGTGGTTTTGCTTTTTAATAAATATCAATTAGGCGATTTTGCAACCTTTTGAACAAGCAGCAAGCAGCTTTAATACAACAGCGGGGATTTTTGGCAACTTTTTACAATAAGTCGCAACTTTAACATCTGGAATCAGGAGATAATTCCTATAACACTGCAGAAAACTAGACAATGGCAAACTTTTGAAGAGAGGTTGTCTTAGTCACAAAGAAAGTTGCAAAAGTGCACGAGTGCCACAAAACTTTGAAGAAAAAGCCAAGCCAAAACAAAGGTACACGTGCCCCTATGTTGTTAAGCCACATACAATATTTATGGAATATATGTAAATTTGTGGCAGCAACGTTTAAAAATGAGTAAATGTTTGAAGGGTTTTAATACTTTTGCAGCCCTCTGTAAATATATGGAAGAAGTTTGTGTGCATGGTTAAAACGATATGGATGCGGCTACGTCAGGTACTACAGAGCCAAGTATATGAAGCACTTTTGTTCAGTCCTTTGCTTACAATCCCTACGTCTGCACTGAGGTATGTGCATGACCTCAGGTAATATTATCTATGGGAAACACAATGTTCTCGTCCTTACAGTGAAGCGTTTGTTTATAAGATGGGCTCTTCTTTTTTTTAGTAACCGCTCTTAAATTATTTATTTATTTTTAGCACTTGTGGAAAAATGAAAGAGTAAAACAAATCTACACATTGTTTGATGTCCTCAGCATGTCCTTAAAGTACCTCTGTGGGACGTACTAACGTACAGGATATCTGTGTTGCAATGGATTTTTTTTTCTTTTAATATTTGTTCAGGCTTGTGTTTGTTGTTCCAACTCATATCAGAACGAGAGAGGCAGGGAGCAAGAGAAACAAAATTGGTTAAACTTGCACTAGTACGACTTCTCGAGGGGGGCAAAGAAAAACCACAAAATGGGGGACATGTATCACTCCTATTGCTTCCTTTTTCTTTTCTTAGGTGCAGAATTAAGCAGCGTACCAAAGTTAGCTGCCTCCAGGTTTTAATGCAGTTGTCGTATTTATCTTTGTAGCCCCAGATGTTTGTTCAACTTGTGAGACTTTTGGGCTCTGAAATTGTCCCATTTTTGTACCTCAGAAGTCCCACAACAGATCATTCTAGACCCAGACTTACTTTTGGGAGCTACTATTTTGGACTAAAAAGTTGCACACCCTACCAGTTTCTCCACTGGTAGTTTAAAATACAAACCATGACCTACAAACCCATCAACAACATGTCCCCTCCATATATCTCTGAACTCGCCAGCCGATACTGCTCCACACGTAATCTCCGTTCCTCCCTGGACCGTCAGCTTCACTGAATTACCATCCGCTCTTCTCATTACCGTATCCAGGACTTCTCCGGGGCATGTCCCTTACTCTGGAACGCTCTACCCAAATGTGTCAGACTGTCTCCTACTTTCCAAACCTTCAAACACAACCTGAAAACCCACGTGTTCAGGTTTGCTTACAACAGTTTTATTGTATTTCTGAACTGATTTGATTCTGCTCCTATCCCATTCTGTTTGGATCATCTAATATTGTCACACTTTCTACCTGCCTCTGTGATTCCTATGATAAAGATGATCAGATGATCAAAGACGAAGGGTGTGGGGGGGTATTATATGCTGGTACATGTTGTGCCAGCATATGCTGTAAACCCTACCCCCTGTATATATATTGAGAAGTTCTAGCCTGGTCCTGTCTGATGCAAGATCTGCCGCTGGTCTTGGCCTCCATCACGCCACTCCACAACCACTTGGTAGTATATAATTATAATAGTTTAATTGACAGTACTAGGGTCCCTGCCAGTAGCGTGTGATGGGTTCTGGGGGGGGGGGGGAGTTGCAGCCTTTGTGTGCCTGCGTCCGTTTTTTCTCTTCCACACTCATGCAGCACCCTCACGACTTCCATTCTGGTAATGTGAAATAAGGTTTTAGAAAAGTACTGAAATGATTCAGAATGCTGACAAAGGCATTTTTTTTAAATAAGCATAGCATAGGCTATTGGAATTTGTCACCAGCTAAAAATGACGTTCCTCGTGACAGGTTCTCTTTTAAAGGATTGGCCCAAAATGTAATGTTATCGCCTATTCTCAGCACAGGAGAAAACATTCTGATCAGAAGTGGGGTTATGTTCCCTTGACTGAATGGATTAGGTTGTGCATGTGCTGCTCTATTTATACTACATGGAATTGGCACAGTTAGCTAAGGGCTGTAACTTATTTCTGGTCGTCCCATGAACAGTAAGTGGACTGTCAGTATGCAGTAAGAAGAGGAAAAGAGACCCTTGTTCTTGTGACTGTTCGGGGTCCTATCAAGTCAATTACTGGCTGAGCTAAGTTACCATATTACACCGTAATTTGCATGGTGGTCATTTCCTATGTATCGTGAGGAAGTAGAGACCAATATGGAACAAGTAAGGTAGAGGTGGAGATCAGTAAGGTTACTGCTGGAAAACCCCTTTAAGTAGCTCAAGAAATTAACTAAGAGGTACTGTGGTCTACTTCAATCCTGAAATGTTGATCTATAAGCATCGTAATGGCAGTATATACAGCCAGACAATTTTCTTTCTTAAACTACACATGGACTGGTTAGTAAAGAGCGCTATTTGTCACACCATTATAATACATGAATGAATGCACTTCACAGTATTTGGGGGGTTGACCCTCTGCAGTCTAGGTCCAAAATGGATGATCACGTTCTGCAGTGGATGGAATTCACAGTTCGACAACAGTGCAGTGGCTGGGTCCCCGTGCATCATAGTGATATATCATGATTACAGTTTGGTGCTGCTCTTCTCCTTATGTCATATATATGTTTGACGGGGTTCTCGCTGTAATGTTGACCAATCACTGCTGACAATGCCAAGGTGTGTAGGGACACACTCATTTTCTAAAGAGAATTTTAACTCTCACTGTAATCAATCATTTTCCAGGAGGAATAACACAGGAATGGTAAAATTCAGAGTTTTAAGAAAATATGCCTCTGAAACAGTAGATTCTGTAGATACATTTATCTAGTAAAAGAGCCAAGTTGTGCTGCGTGGATAGGCTCCCAGGAAGGCCTGTTATCTCTCCGATGAGCCAGTGTGAAAAGGTCTGCTGTATTGTTGTACCTGCAGATAATGAGATGCAAGATGTCGTTGATGTGAAGACCCCAGTTTCTGGTGCTGTGTGTTTATTCCGCAGTCATGTTTTCTTTCTTGTGCGCTCTAATGACTGAGATGTCATAATTAATGTGACGAGCAGGTGGGGGTTATTAGCCTTGTGCCTCACTTGCTAATAGCTGTGCATAGCCTTTTTCTGAAGTACTCTTTCAACTAAGGAGGCATTTCTTCACATAGAATAAACAGTGCAGCACAAAAGCCCCAGTTAGATAACTATCCCTGGGTTTGAAAAGCTGCCAAGCAGATGTTGTTGTTGGAGCTGGCCCAGGCAAGATTGGGTAAGGCAGATGCTGGAATGGGGGGAAGCTGTGCTTTACATCCATGCTTTCCCCTGCAGTGGTTGGAGAATGCCGTAGGAGGGGTAGAGGCATGCTGAGGAGAAGGGAGGAGGGAAGCAGAGAAGCAACTCTTCCCATAATCCAAATACACTCAATTCTTCGTCTTTATGCCTTTTCCCCCAGTCCCACCCTATAATTGCAAATCTGCAAATAGAGAGCAGAGAGGGGCGGGAAAGGTAGGACGTCCTGCTAAATTACCCATGTGGGAACGAATCCGATGTTCATCCAGCAGTCACTGGCTTCTGGTTTGTATTAAATAGTCTGTGTGCAATTTTCCAAGGGCCTTCAGAGACCCTGCTTCATACCTATCAACTTATGTAATGAATGTTACTGTTCTGAGATACACCAGAACTTGCTGGATCTGCTTTATAACTGCAGGCTAGGCTGGGCAAGGCTTCCACACAATATACTTGATTTCCTGTATTATTCTATGAGTTTTTGTACTGGGAAAATATAGATCTACATTACTACCTGAAACATTTTACATGTGATTACTTCCCAAAGTTTATTTTTTTTAAGTGCCGATTAAGAGATATTGCAATAAATCTACTATTAAAGAATATGTGTCCGCTTAATGACCACCGTATCAAGTTTTCATGGTGGCCGTTAAGGGTACTTCTTATGATGTACTGCCTTTCTACATCGGCGCGTCAGAAGAAGATTACGGGGATCGCATCCTGCAAGTACCGGTGTCTGGTTGTGACGGAGAAACCCGATCCTGGGTGTTTAACACCTTACACGCCATGGTGGATCAGATTCTTACTGCTTCAGCTCCGGGGTTTGGCTTGTGCCCCAACGCTGCTGGCTCCTTTGGACGCTGGGTTCTGCTTCCTGGCATGCTCAGTTACTTAAAGTACACATCGGATGAACCAGGCTTAAACTTAAATTTCCACCAGTTTCTGGCATAAGTTATATTAAATTGGCCGGGCTTTGGGATCTTCTCTTGTCTACACATAAAATTTGTCATGGTGGCTTACATTGCCTGAAAAATGTGGAATTTAAAGTGTTAAAGGGGTTCTCCAGAGAGCAGCTGCTGTATTCATCTCAATGGCACTGATGCCAAGTACCGTTCTCCGCTATCTCCTTCAGAGATGAATGAATCAACCGGCGCATGCGCAACTGGCTGCTCTGGTCATTTGCAGCTCAACAGGGGTACAACGGATTCCCGTTCTCAAGATCAATGGAGGGTCCAACCACTGAGGCCCCCACCAATCAGCAAGTTAGCCCTTAAGGATACTTCTATACTATAGATAGGGGCTAATTTGCTGTGACTGGAGAACCCTTTTAAGGACTACAGCGTATTTGCTGAAAAGTGGCACAAACTAAAAAAAAAACCTGTTTGTGTGCATGGATTTCCATTGGACAGAAATCTGACCATGGTCACACAGGTGCACGGCTCGTTATATCACCAGCTCTGATTACTCTCTATGATACAAACAAGCTGTGTGACGATGGTCAGATTTCTGTCCACTGGCAGTAAACAATGAGACTTTCTATAGAATGACAGCAAGCAGAGATCTAGAAAACAGTGAGGAATTGATACAGAAAGTATATTGGAAAATTGTATAATTTTTCCATCATACAAGCAATAACATGAATTTGCCAAAGTGGGAAGACCCCTTTAACATTGTTTATGCAATGTGTTTACATAAATTTTACACAAACTCAATGTTGGGCTGCATTCACACCACCGTATGGGGGATGTATGTACGGCTGCAAGGATTCATGAGGCTGTTATTTTGGGTGATGAGACCCACAGTATAGTTAAAATTTACAGCTATGTGAACATACACACAGGTATAACCCTCACCTGAAAGAAAAATTGGCAATGATAAAGAAATCCTATTCATGTCGACTTGCTTTTATTACTGAAGCTTCCACAGGTCACGGCAGGTCCATTAGCTGCAGAATTTCCAAATCTATGCAGAGTATCAGAAACTAGTGAGCAAAAACAATACTTATTACCTTAACAGAGGTCAACCCCTCCACCTGTGTAAATAATGCATTCCATTCACAGGACGTATGCACACTAGTTTTGGTATGGGGAGAGGAAACATAGTGTAGGAATTTACAATCCATGGGCATCAAAATTTGACTTTAGTTATGAAGTGACAAATCAAAACACAGGCATTCTAGCAGTAGGGATGTCCATATAGAGGTTAAAGAGGACCTGTCACCCTGCAAAACCCACCCACCAAATGTGCCCCCCATAATCTTCCCCCCAACCCCTTTCTCGCTAGCCATTTTTATTTTAAATTTATGTGCAGTATATTTATTTAAAACTTATCCGTCGCGTTGGCAGTTGGGCTTATTCATTAGGGGGTGTGCCGACACACCCCCAGCACGCCCCCTCCAGCGGACACATTGTACGAGAAGCCGGCAGCTGCCGGCGGTGCGGCCGCGCCGCACTAACAGCGGCTGCGGACTGGCTTATTCGCATTGCCGGCCAGCCACGCCGCACTGTCAGCGGCTGTGGCGGGGCCGGGCTTATTTACAGCGGAGAGTCAGCAGCGATTCGATGCTGCCTGCTTCTCCTACAATGTGACCGCTGGCGGGGGCGTGCCGGGTGTGTGTCGGCATGCCCCCTAATGAATAAGCCCGACTGCCAGCGCGACGGATACACGATCCAACCTCTTATTTAGTAAGAGATCGTATCGTTTTAAATAAATATACTGCACATAAATTTAAAATAAAAGTGGCTAGCAAGAAAGGGGCTGGGGGGAAGATTATGGGGGGCACATTTGGTGGGTGGGTTTTGCAGGGTGACAGGTCCTCTTTAAAGCCGTGACAGTATGTTTTCAGACCATGGCGTTGAGCTGTACGGTTACATGTACGAAACATTTTTAGAGATATCATAAATCCTCAGGTGTTACAATAAAAAACTTTACCCGTGTGTCCTGTAACCTCCTGGAAGAAGCAGATTAGTCAGTGACCACTTCCTGTGTATTCATGAACTGCCTGTGAAGGACTGACTCCAACTCCAGAATTATATAATAAATTGTCACAATCACTGCACTGAATATTCTTTTCATTAGAATTTTGGGGAAATTATGTAATGTCCTATAAATGTCTGTTCCATTCCTGATCTAAGGATGTAGGCTATTAGTTGAGGTGAATTTGGATGCACTTTTTGAACATGCTCAGAAGTGAAGCTCCGCTCCACTTATGTTAGAACTGGATTAAGGTCAGATAGTAGGTGTTCTCCTTAAAGAGAGTTTGCCAATTAAGGCCACTTTAAAGGCGTGTGCAGACTAGTGCTCCACTAGGGAATTCTGGGAAGAATGCAAATAAGTTTTCCAAGGTGTTAAATGGAAAACAATACCTCCTTTTGCTACCTTGCAAGTCAGCCCCCTTAACACCAAGCAGGACTTACAACAGTGATGGCAAACCGTTTAGATACCGAGTGCCCAAACTACAACCAAAACCCACAAATTTTTTGCAAAGTGCCGATGCGACAATTTAAGCAGTAACTTATGACTCCCTGCTCTGTCACAGGTTTAAATTGTATAGGCGCCTGAGGACACCAATACAGTAGAAAAAGGAGAAGAAGTTTGGATTATCAGTGTAGATTCCTACTAGGGTCCTGGGCTGCCTGGGACTGAAAGAGGTCTTGAGTCCTGTCTGGCGAACTCTGCTCTAGGGGGGGTGATGGTACAGGTGTCCATAGAGAAGGCCCATGCCACAGGTTCGCCACCACTGACCTACAAGAAGTCTAAAAACATGGTGTGGGATTAAGCCAAACCAGTATATCTATTCCATAAGGAACGGCAGGATTGTCCAGTGTATGTTCTCTCTGCATACTACCTTATGTTATAGTTTGCTTTTCCTCTGAGTTCATGTTTGTGGGTTAGGGGGCTCACTAAACAAATATTATTCAGTACATTTTCATTGAAAATTGTTTTTCTTCCCCGCATCATGGTTTGCAATTTATTAAAGTTATAGTTCAGTGGTAGTATCACAATAAATATTGTTTATGTTCTACCTTTAGTAACTTTGTGATTGTATTATAATGGTGCAAAAAACATTCTATTATTACTGCAAATGTATCATTTAAACATCCCCCATGTACTGTACTTGGGAGTCTGAGTCGGGGTTTGGCTTACCGACTCCACAACCCTGAATTTGAAATGCCTGTATTTTCTACAGACAAAAATGTCTGCCAAATCACCTCCAATTTCTTCTTCCTTTGGAATGCATATGGTAGATGGCATGAGAAAGGCTTCATGTTTATGTACCAGTGCAAAAAAGATGCTTGTGTATTTGTCTTCTCGGCCTGCATTGTGTTGGTGGATTGCACCAGTCTTTCCCTTATTCATCTGTGCACAGTACTTTGTCATGTTTTCTGTTATTTGCTTGGTTCTTTGTATAGCTTCAAAAGTAATATGCTATTGAAAGAACCTTTTATGGTGACTAATTTACGATTTACATGGACCACCTATAGTTTTCAGAATGACCGAGAGCCTGTGAAAATCTTTCCAGATGCTCTGCCTTAAATCACAAAACAAACCTAGCACTTTATGCATAAAACTGTTTAGGTTTCATCTCCTTTGAATACACATTTCATCCTATATATGACTTTATTTTCAGAAGTGTTGTTTTTTTCTAAGCTCCATTCCAGGGCACTACTCCCTCAAAGATTTTTTCTTAATATTAATATTCTCAGACTGCCCTCCCTCTGTGTCTTGCCCCATCAGATCAACCGAGATCTAACGTCTGGGTCTCAGCTCTCGGTCAGTCTGACACTGTGCTTTGGATTCCAGCTGCTTTTATAAAATTGTTTATTTCATATCTGAAATGTTTTTATATACATTTGCTCTGCTATGACTTGCTGGAGAAGAAAGAAAGCAGTTAGACTGGAGGCGAAACAGCCACCTGTGAAAACTAATTGCGTAGGTTGCGATGCAATGGTATCTCTGGGAGCAATCCAGGAGTAAGAAAGTGAATGTTCTGTGTATGAGGAAATCAACCTTTTATTAAAGCTAGGATTGTTGTATCTGTGTCTCATTGAAACAATCTCAGCTCATCCCTCAGGGAAAGTCTACCACAGTTTACACATGGTACACAAAAAAATGCAACCGTTCATTACTGCTGCGCATCTTTCTGCAGGAATGCACAGCTGTATTACTGTGGTATATAGCATCATAATCTTACTATATGGCAGTCAGTAGCTGAAACAGGAACCTCATTCATATTTCCGAAGGTGTTCGAGATCAGACTTTAGTAATGATGTCATACTTGGTGCCTGAGAGCTAGGTAAAAAGCCTGTCATTCATTGTTAAAGACTGCTCACTGGACTCCCCTTTTGTTTGAGATATTTTCTGTGAAAAACAAAATGGCAGCTCTGCAAAATACAAAAAAAATCTGAAAACTTCTCTAAATATCTACATTTGCCACTGTTAATAAAAATATATTAAAAGTTGTGTCCTACATTGTCTTAAAGTCTGATGTACATCTAGTCCAATAATGGGTTGGGTTGGGTTTGGTGCTCAGATTCATCTGGTTTGATGTAATTTATAAGTTAAGTCTAGCATCTGAATTTACTTTGCGATTTAGTGTGTGTTTCCAGTGTGAAAAAAACTGGGGGCCCCGTGGCCCTGTGACAGCAGAACTTGGGACGTGGCATTCCGTGTTCTGCTGCTTTCCACACCCTCTCCATAATAATCACTCCCATATTAGTGGCTGGAGGGCCGTTCTGATAAATGCTTGGTCCCCCTCCATCCTCTGGAAGCCAACAGGACATGGATGTCACAGAAGTGCCGAGTCCTGCTGCTTGGGGGTCATATGACCTTCAGCTCCTGGTAAACTTTTTACTAGGCAAGTATAATATGGGTCTTATATGTCTTGTACTATATTTTACCCGGTAAGTATAAGTGCACCAATATCTGTGCAGGTTACTATCTTTTGTCAGTGTTCTTAATCCAACATAAAAGTGTGTGTATGTAAAAGGCACAGATAGATATTTAATTTGTTACATTGTTCACAAGAACCACTTTCTATAACAATCATACTTTGGGCACGGGTCATCAGCATTTGGACACTCTTAAACCTTGCTTAGTGAAACCCGAATGACTGGTTCTTCTGGTTGGAAGATGACTAGTTTTGACATCAGACTTCTGGCAAAGTGAATTGCATTTTAACAACTTGGCCTTGAAATACCCAGGGGGCTGGCAGCCATCTCAAGGGTTGGCCAGGAGCCCCATTGACTTCCCTAGAAATCAGACGGCTGCCTAGCTGGACAGCCTGCCGTAGTTTATGTGACAAGAGCAGCCTCAAAGAATGATGGGCAGTTTGCCATCAGCGTCCTTCTGACTAGGCTGCTATGGATATTCAGACAGTTTTACTTGGAATTTGTTTCTTATTGTCTGGCAGTCATGTTAACCCTTGTGCTCTTAGCAACACTCTCAAAGCCATTTATGCAAACTCCTTCAGGCAGAGGAGCATTGACAGCCATTCTGAACAGAAACTGCTTTCATCTCATGCGGCAATTTGGTGTTGTAATGTTATGGTGGGTAACATTGGCAAGACGTTTTCTTCTGGCACTGTGGAGGTTAACACAAGTCTGGTGTGTTTCCAGCGTTCCACAACATCTTGTGTTTTTGCATTAATGATTTGGTTGCTGCTCATGTAAATAAACAGAAGAGACTGTAAAAACCGAGACAGAACACAGATGTGGAGAGACCAGGGATCATTCTGGTACCAAACCCATAGCTGTCAGCCAGGTAGAATATCAGCTCTGACTCGTGTATATACTGTAGTACACATACATTAGTTACATCAGCTGTGATGGTATTTACCATGGTTTGTGCTGGTATTACAGCTCTGCTGTATGCACTACTCGTGGTCAAGAGAGGAGCTGTTTTTTGGAGAAAGCTGCCAATTTTTCCAACCTTTGAACATTATACATTTAAGTAAACTGATGGTAACTTATATGCATATACTTATATATGCACCCTAAGGTTTCTGCTCTGTTCCAATCGTTCTTTAGATTAAGAAATGGAGATGTTATGAGGTAAATTGCGGCGTGGCATAAAACCATAGGATGGGTTACACAATGGATCTATCATATCCACCATGACTCCTGTAATAACAGCTGTTCATTCTTGATGGTCCACATCATTCAGCCCTTTCAGTCATCTCTATGGCTAAACATGAATCATCTGTGACAAAATTCCATACAAATTTGGGCATTCTACCCACTGCAGAAATTTCCTGGCTTTATTGTAACACTTTGTAAATGACTTATTTAGCCATTGAACCACATCACACTCGCTGGATATTTTTTTTTCAACTATTTCATTCTAGTCGTTTTAATGCTGGTGCCTGTGAATAGCTGGGGAACAATGGGGAGCTCTGGTAGGTTTCCCTTGAGATGGAATAACCCTTTATCAAAACTGTACAGGAATGTCAGATATTAATGCCCAGCAGAACAGCTTCATTGGTTTAGTCTTCTAGAATACCACACTAATGTTGATAGGATGCTATTAGCTGAAGATGCAGACTAGATGTGACATTGCAATGGTGGGACAATGTTAATTGACTGACTACATTACTTATTGAAGGGCAGATACATAATTGTCGGATGTGATACATGAGCATGCAAGTTGTTGTACGGAGAGAGGACCTGGTGCAAACATGTTTATTCCTTCACTTCAGCAAATCATTTTGTACTCTGGAACTTGGCTGTGAGACCTGGTAGAATGTGAGTCATTGTACAGTAACAACTTATCAGGTTATTAAAGATATCTTTCATGTGCATTTGTAAACTGCTTCACGAGCCAAGATGGAGGCTAAATGCTACAGAAAGTGCCAGACATGCTGTGTTCTACATGGATTATGTCATTGACATGGCTGCTATTAACTGATGTGACACTCAGCAAGTGAACCAATAGGTGGTAGTGTATAACATGTCTAGTAAGATGCCCCAAGTTTCTCATACACAATGAGCAACAACATTGCATCTTTAGACTCTGTAGTCCATGTTTACACTGTATGAAAATTAGACAGGATTAGTAAATTAGGAATAAAACTGGCACATCTCCCGCTAGTCTTAATCCATTTGTCTGCTGGCATGAGATGCAGCAGGATTCTTACCAGTCTCACTCAGAACTCTGTATAGTTTTGGAAGCTAACCTGTCAGCATGCTGCCTACAGATTTACTGATGTGACAAGTTTCCTTTAAGGCATATTTTGTGTATTAGGAAATAATTGAAGCACACACACAGTTACATGCATGAGTCTGAATGTTGGATTGCTCTCTCTAGATCTAGATGGACAATGGCTTTTTAGGCAATGCCTTCTGTGTGTTGGGGATGGCTTCTTTCCAGAAGCCATTTCAGTAAAGTGACTGGTTAGACATTCCCTTTAAGGTTCTGGTGGTTAGTGGTCTTTATTAATCTTAGATGGATCCTGTATTCAAGTGTAACAGAATAACACACAAGTTTATAGGAGTCTTCTGACTTGTGATAAACATGTCTGATCTTCTGGAAAGGTTGTTATATTTCTGTGTGCTGGAAAAGTGGTAGAAATAAGGCAGTACGTAAAGTCCATACTGAGCGGTTTCCTAGCTTTGTTTAAAAAGAAGTGACTGACTTTCTCCGGATGTGAGGCCACAGCTGCAGTGTTCCAGGAAAGGATGTTCTTCTTTTATGGGTTTGGAATTGGAAATGGAGCAAGTGAGACTGATGGGGTTTATGCCAACGTAATGCACTTACAGTAGTGCTGCATATTACATGATATTATATCCCGATTTACAGTACATGGAAAATCCATACAGGGCGCCTATGCTTTTTCTCAAAACAGAAGATTATCATGTTTCATCAGTGTAGCTGTATGAGGGCTTGTATTTTGTGGGATAGACTTGAGTGTGCTATTTTGAGGTACATAGATCTTATTGACTCACTTATAACATTTTTTTCCGGGAAAATAGAAAAAAACCTATTCATTCCAGGGCTAATTTTAGCCTTGGCGAAAATTGAAAATGCCCCCCCCCCCTGGAAATGATGCTACCGCACACACTAGTTGTCAGTCAGTGACACAGACATTAGAAGTATCTAGTACCTTACAGGTGATCATCTGCTTCATCAAGAAGAGGACTTCTTTACTCCCTGCCATGGTTTATTAATTTATTATATATACCAAGCCCCTGACTGAACTCCAGCACCCAGCTAATTTATATACATATCTGATTTGTTTATATACAGTTCCACAAATTTATTTATAACAGCTCCCATACACATACTCCTAAATTAAATTATACAATACTCCATATAAGGCCACTCAGGTTAATTAAAATCCAGCCCCTATATACAGATCCCCCATAGACAGTTTATAGAGCCACTGTGCACACAGTATGCAGGGCCTCCCCTATAGCATATGCACAGCTTCCTCCCCTCTTTCCCCCCCCCCCCCACGGGTATATGCACAGCCCCCCCCCAGGTAAATGCACAGCCCCCCCCCCCACACAGGGATAATGCACAGCCTTCTCCCCCATGTATATACATAGCCTTTCCCCCCATGTATATACATAGCCTCCCCCCATGTTTATGCACAGCCTCTCTGCCCCCATGCCCCCATGTATATGCACAGCCTCTCTGCCCCCAATGTATATACACAGCCTCTCCGCCCCCCCTTTTTTATGCACAGCCTCCCCCCCCCCCCTCCCCCAGTA
This sequence comes from Engystomops pustulosus, assembly GCF_040894005.1. Taxonomy (NCBI): domain Eukaryota; kingdom Metazoa; phylum Chordata; class Amphibia; order Anura; family Leptodactylidae; genus Engystomops; species Engystomops pustulosus. The sequence continues at coordinate 125,528,867 of NC_092411.1, read as the reverse complement.
TGTGCACAGCCTCCAGCTTAGGATATACACAGCCCCCCCAAAAAATAATAAACCTGGTACCTACCTCCAGAAACTGGTACTCTCCCGCAGCTCCGTACATCACCTTAAAGGCTCCGATGTAATTAATTTTTTAGGTAGTGCGGACTTGCCAGTATTTGGCAAATTCATACTACTGATGGCAAAATGCTGCCTCTTAAAGGGTCTGCAATCTGCCACCTGAGGCGAAGATTTCACCCCGCCTCATGGCAGATGCAGCCCTGATTCTTTCATTGTTTTGTTACACAATAAATTTGGCACCTTGAATGCCTATGGCATAAATAGTACAATTCATTTATTCTCTCTACATATACAATACAATTACAATAATTACAACTATCAATAGCTACTTTTGCACAGTTATTGTCTCCTCAAGTATTCTTCCCCTACTCCACACCATTTCCTGTCATGGGCATTGAGCACCCAAGGGAGGGTGGAGGGAGCTTGATGAACGCGGAGGAGAGACTGAGACACAGGCTTCGGCTTCTGCCACACACTGCTGGAAGGTAATGTGAAATAAAGTTTTAAAAAGTACTGAAATTATTCAGCTAAAAGAAAGGTGACATTTATTTAATAGCGCTCTATAGGAACCTGTCACTAGATGTATTTGTGAAAAATGTGGTGATAGGTTTCCTTTTAATCCCATTATTTTGTTTAGATGGTGGTAGCACAACTCTCCCCCCACCCCTAATCTTGTGAGTATATATACTGTGAAGGATTGCTAAAAAAGTGTTTTTATGCAGAACAGTTAAGATTTTTCTTTGGTGATGATTAAAATTGAAGCAATGTCATAAACCTGTAATGATGTTCCATAATTATTTGATTTATATATGAGGAAGAAAGGTACTTAAAAAGCTTTAGGAAAAATTAGTGTGCCTGGTGGGAGCCGTGAAGTACTGTCAATGTGTTGTTTGCTGGAATGTTTGTCCATTTGTTTAAGGGTAATGCTGCCAACCAGCAAGTTTCCTAGCCAGGGCTCTGAACCAAATGAACATGGGAATTGGAGAACAATGACATTGCACAAAACTGTACATCCTCATTCATGAATATGCTTTTTAAAGATTTGCACAAAATCTGATGTGAGAAATGAATAATGCTCCACTTCTTTTCTACAACCTCAGCCTGGCTACATGATAAAATTGGCAGAAGTATTAAAGTCAGCATTTTAATTACTACTCTATTCTAATAAAAGAACCGCCCCCCCAAAAAAAATTGTATACAGTAATGTATTAAGAAAATCTAAGTAGCTATGAACAGTGGGGGTCACGTTGGGTTTCAGTGATGGAGTTGACTACGCTGCTTTGTCTGGAGCTTTTTATAATACCTATGACTAAGGCTACATTCACACTGCCGTTGCCCGCCCGTACCGTACCGTAGCGGGCAATGGCAGTGCACAGGGAGAGGAGGAGGAGGTGAGAGCAGCTCACCCCCGCCCCTCTCCATAGGAAGTTATGGCGCACGGCGCCGTACTACGGACAAAGATAGGACATGCCCTATCTTTTTCCGGGGTACGGTGCCGCACGTAGGGCGCCGTGCGCCCATTGCCGTCTATGGGGGACGTATATTGGCCGTATATATACGTCCCCCAAACGTCAGTGTGAATGTAGCCTAAGGTCTGAGGGAAGCCTCCAGAACCGATGTGAACACTGGCCAAGCAACATGTTCTCATCTTTCACAACTGCATGTAGTTTCAACTTCTGGTACTCAGTTGGGTTCATTACATGGAACACTTAGGCCAGGAGCATGTGACTCTTTCACTATGATGCGTGGAGTCCTGTCTTCTGCATTGTGGTCAGATTGTGAAATACATCCTTCTAGCCTTACTAATAATAGGGTCCGTGTGCCATATTTCTTGTGTCAAATATAATAAGAATTTGCAGAAAAGACTGGCAGATTCTCGAATACAGATGTGAACAGATTTAGTGGGACACTAGCCCAAAGCAACCACTAAGGTCACTTTTTCAAATTGATTATATGCTCTTGAAAAAATGAGACCTCCACCCTGCTACATTTTCCACTTTTCCCTAGCATTGTGTAGTAGGTGTGTAGTGGAGGATCGCAGACCAGACAGAACAAAGCTCTAGGCAGAGAGTGGCCTCTTATCATACAGGTGAGTGCATTAGCAAAAATGAGTAAATAGAAATTTCATGCTGTGGAAAAGTGCTGAGGTAGGGGAATTAAGAAGCGGTGATGATCTTGTTATGTTAATGTGTTTTAGTATCGCTCCCGGGATGTCAAGCTGTTCTGTCTGTATCATGCAGGTGCGCCAGTCTACAGACCTGTGTACGCTAGAGCAATCGTCACCTAGGAAATGGTTGTCAGTCTTCTTTTATATTCACCATATGCAAGTGTATCTCTGTACAGATCATATGGTGCAGTGCAGGCAGTACATAAGCCATACTGGCAATATAGCAGTACCCTTGTTTGATAAGAAGTGTGGCATTATTATGGCACAAACGTGTCTAGAAAGTATCAGCTTGACACTCAGAGAAGGTCCTGCTCCTGGGTGAGTTTGGAAACATTGCAGTCACCCAGTGGCAGAGTCCCTCATCCTTCCTGACGTGTAGGAGGAAGTCCTGTTTATACTGTGATGGACACAACAGCTGCCTGCGCAACCCTTCCTGTGTTGGAGGGATCCCTGACTGGAGCTCTCCTTGACCTTGGCCAGTAAATACACACCACTAATCACAAAGGCTCAGATAGGAGAATTCCTCTGTGAGGGCTTTTTAACCCTTTTGTTTTCATGGAAACATTGCTAAGTATAGCTCTCGGACTACAATGGCTGTGAAGGTGCCTGTAAATGTGTGATTGGTAGAGTTCATAGTGGTATCTTTAAAATGACATCTTTGTACATGAAAATGGTCTTTAAGTGATTATAGGTAGAATATCTATTGTCTACAGGTACAGTAGCAGCAACGTTAAGAAGGAGAGGACATTTCATATTATCGTTTCGATAGTTAAAAGTTTTCAGTAAACACACAGTTTCCTAGATCTCTTTTTGCTATTACTTTTATTACTATTTATTGCCTATTTCTAGGTTATACAAATCGGACCATGTTCATGTGAACAACACATAGTAAGGCTACCTGCACACAATGAGAAAATGAGGACGTGTGTATTTTCTACAGCGAACACACGTCCTCATTTGCTTCTATTGGATCATGCACATAGCCATGGATTCCACAGCCCCATGAGCTGGCTGATACGCAAAGGACACACAGGATATAACTTGTGAGTTACATGTTACCAAATGGTCCCTGGTGAGTTATTTAATGACTATTTATTTTCTAAAATAATAATGTTCTACAACTATGAAAGAATAAATGAAAGCAAATGACTGTACAGTGTGCATTGTTTCCTAATAAGAGATATCTACCATTGCAAATATTTGACTCCTATATGTTAAGCAGGTTATCTAGTATAGATAAGAAGGCCCTGTTCACAGTAGATTTCCCTATATGTCAAATATATATTGTTGTATTCAATGCATACAATGTAATACATCATTTCTTTTTTATGGAACAATAATATAGTGATGTGAAAAGTGGAATAGCCACATATTGAGATGCTACTGTCTTATAGACTGTGAGTTGTAATCTCGTGGGTATAGAAAACAGTGTCAGGTCCTGATCATGGGCCTTTCCCTATCAAACTTAGTCACACGTGGAAAGAAGCAGCACTTAAATGCAAAATTCAGAACTGAGACAAAAGCTCATACAAATTAGTGAAAAGAAAAATTGTAACTCTCCAATTAAAGTGAAAAAGATTTAACATACTTTATTTAATGTTTTGGCCCCTAGTTGCTGCGGGTGTAGGCCCCAGTGACTAAGGTCGGAAATGTTTCTGCTGTAGACACATGGTAAATATATACACCCCATCAATAGGGAGGTCTCCCCACATGTAAGTTTGAGTCTAGTTTTTGCCAGCAGTGTGCTAATTATGGGAAACTAATCTTGTGGCATAGAATGGTTTCACAGTACGTGCTGAATAAACTTATGTAACTTTGTTTCACATTACCTCCACTTGTGGTTTGTAGGCTGGCAAGCCGTGTAGTGTGTACTGCAGGGCTGATGAGGGAGTTGGCTCAAAGTGCACAGCTTTTCACTCTCAGTCCAAACCTGCCCATTTCTTATTAATCTTGGTTATCAAATGAAAGGAACAAACTCCTGACTAAGGTTTCTTTTATTAACTAGGGATTAATTGCACCAGATCACATAGGGAACTTGTTGACAAGAAAGAACAGTGCGAGTAGGATTGGTGAAAAGGGGAGAATGTTTCACATGTACGTTTTGCCCTCTGCTAAGAGTACAAATGCCAGCAGATACTGTATGTCTGGAGTACCACAGCTTTGAGACTGGAACACGCCCACCTTCTTCCAAACCTTTAACTAGTTAAGGTTAGCGTAGCAATAAGGTGTGCAGCTGTGCCAGTTCTGTTCTAGAAACATGAGGTGTAAGAGTTCCTTGTCTTACAGTCCTGATCTATACAGAATTACGTCTAGGTTGAGAAGACTGGTGCTGTTTTTAATGAACATTTCAGCTACTTTCCTCTGAAGACCTTTCCCACATCGGAGAGCACAGAGTTAAGAGACTGATCTGTGTTAAATTGAACATTCAGTATTGCAGGGTCCCTAATCCCTAAGCAGATGCTTTACCAGAGTCTCATTATTGTCCAGAAGTGGCTCTTGTATGAGAAAATGCAGTCATGCAGAAACGGCACAAACACGATTGACTTGGCTATTGTCACTTAGTTTTCTTTGAACATGATGCTTTATTAGTTTAATACCACACCAATTTTATTTTTAGTTTTACACCATTTTATCATATTTCCCATATTTATCAATTTGTACTATATTCCTACTTTTTTCATTGTATTATTGAGAGTGGTAGCTAGACTTTCTATGGTCATTATGTTGTCCTAGTGCTAGATCTAGGGAGCCAAATTGGCTTATTGCACCATGCACTCAGGGCACATACTGGGCACTCTTTGCCTTGTGTTCAAAGCCTTTTTTTAATTGAATGTTCATGCTGTACTAGTACTGGATAAATTATTGGATGAATTCTACTTCATTGGGCTATAGGGTACTACAGGGGTGCTCATTTTGGGCATATGAACAGATTTTTAAAATGTTACCCATACCAACACAGAGGTATTGCGTTCCAATTAATGCTGGAGAATAGGGCAAATCCGTTACTTATCTTATCTGCAGGTGCTACATGTAAATGTGTTCATAGTTTAGAGGTCAGTTGAGCCTTCAGTTGGCTTTCAAGGAGATTAAATGCAGATCTGCAACAAAAAATGTAAAATAATTTATACCTCATGTTAATTTTTGTGCATAAAAGTGTTTCGCTAGTACATGTGATTTTCAAAATCATAGTGTCACATATTATAATTATATATGGATTTCTGCGGTGTCATAAATGTACATACAGTCCATTCACCATTATAGTGTTTTTAATGAGGTAATATCTACGTATACACAGACGGTCCCAAGTGCTTATATCAGTCTACAGGATTGTACATTATTCCGTCTTTACCTGTGTCGGATTATGAAACTCCTACTGCTGTTACTGTTCTGTGGTTATAGAGGGTGCCGTGATGCATTCTACATATCTTGTATCACAGAATGCCGTTTCACCGTCTTACATGTACATCAGGCTATGAAACATCCATGTAAAAAGAATTGATGTAAATGAAATGAGTTTGTAGATATCATTTTGTATAAAATGTGTTTCTAGATATATTGCTGAAGTGCAGATCCCAGGTGCCTATATACAGTATGGAGATACTGTCCTTCTCAATGAGCTGTCTGTATATAGAGCATAAACAATGAGGCCATTGTTAGAAGCAGCTCCACATATGTGAGTTAGAGAAGGATGTGCTATTTTATGCTGGAGGATTACTCTGGCATGCATTTGTTGCCCTTGCATGAACCATTCACGTGTCTGCTAGTGAGATATAAAATTACAACCCCACCCTCCCTCCTTCTTAAAAACTTGCCTATCTCCTTTTTAACCTCTTCAGCGCAGCGCCTGGCCTATAGTTTACTCTATAAATTACAACGTGAAGTCTACAGGGACAAAAAAGAACAAAAGAATCACAACTTAATCTTGTCATCCTTTATTCATTATAATAGGGATTACAATTTCAACTTTGGGGTTTTTTTCAGGGACTGTGAAGGCAAATGTTTCTTTATTCCCAGGTACTGTGTAGTGTAAAACCAACTTACTTTTCTACAAAACAGTGCACACTGCACAATGTCAGCTTAGAGCTTAGAATAAAACCTTAATGTTTCATGTCTATTTGTTGATGTAGAATCTAATAGTTGGGTTCATATTTATCTAGATATAGTGAAAGCCCTGCTGGTTCTTGTCTGCCGCAGCGCACTGAGGCAGAGATGTTTACACCATTCAAAGCAGAAAACATCACACATTATACAAAAGTAGCTGAATTCTGAATGCAGCTCTGGATATGAATTGGACAAGATTCAGATTGCATCTTACCAATTGTACACATCAGAACAAAATAATATCTTAGGGCTATAAAACATAAAGCACTGACTTATAACCACTGAGGCTAAATAAATAATAGAAGCGCACAAGCAAGAGAAGTAAAAGTTGGGATACAACCCACTTTGCTGCACAAATGTGAAACACATGATATAGCTTGAAATAAATTTTTGTAATTGACTGGAAACGTTGAATTCTAGACTTCTTGTGTGACGCTGCAAGTGCAGCTTGTCTACAGGCAACACTAAGAAGCAAGGCCGAATCTCCAGCGATAAAAGCGTGCTCTCAATAATTTACTGCAAAGTCATGATGAGAGATGCCAGACAAGCCGCCTCTTCCAACACACATCCACTCAAACACTCAATATCAGCCAAACCACAAGCCTGTTTCTTGACAGTGAAAGTGTGTGTCACTCCAACTATGACATTCCTCTGAATACTCTACAGAATGGTTTCCCTTTATGCCTGTGGGGTTTTTTTTAATTATTTGGCTGTAGTAAGAAACACAAAAACCATCCTAGCCATAATGTATAATTAAAAATTTCCTGCAATGTGGGCTCAATTTCTTTTGGAGTGAGAAGAAGATAGGCAATGAACACTGACTAGCACACGGATGTGGACTATATAATTTTTATTTTTTACAAACGCTCTTCGTCTAGGCGCTCCTTTTCCCTCATTGGCATGTTGACGCAGTGTACACTGGAAGCTAAAAGTAGGAAAATACCATCTCCCCCTTAGACATGATGCATCGATGAACCTTTTCCCTTCTATTTAAACAGAATCATTATCAATGAAGCAGCCAGAATGGAACGCCTTTGTAGCCTATCTGGAACTGCCAGAACCTGGGCACAGATTACACATTAAGATACAGAACATTTATTTCTCCAACTGGAACCAGCCCTGCACCATATGGCTAAGTGGTGGTAGACTGCACTGCAATTTTACTGTTTGACTTCATTAGTGCAGGAGAGACATGATCTCGCTTCCCTGCTCCACAGCAACAATAGATCACTTATGCCAGTGTCTTTGAACTTAAGCCGGCCTCCATAATGAAGCTGGGTCTTCTCCAAAAGCTGATAATGAAAGTTACCAGACTGAAGGATTTGGTTTATTTTCTTTAAGCTAGCCAGACAGTGCTTGGAAACCAGAAATTGTGTGGCTCCAGCATGTTACTATGATAAAGCCTCATTTTCTAATAGTAGTTCTTTTGTTCACTTGGGATGGTGCTTATAGATGCACATCACTGTGAGCAACCCGGACACTCAACAAAGGTTTTACCATCTGTTTGTGAAATTCCCATTTTACATATTTGTATTGTGTTTGTACATGGCTTTATTCTGGTGCCTTTTTCAGAGCTTCAGTGCGGTATATACAGTACTGTGTACATTCACTTTACTTAATATCCAGGTAATTGTGTTCAGTCATAATAGGAAAGTTCATATATGATGTATATGAAATATGTTATATAAAGGTATTTTGCAAGGGGCCACACCTGTCCGCAGGTTATATCTAGTTCTGCAGCATAACTTGGTTACAGTGAGTGAGACGGGGCTACATAAACCTGACACATCATGTGTTTTTTTTTTTTTCTAAAGAAATCTGACATTTTTGTGCATTGCATTGATCAGGCACAATAGTATTCCATGGTACCTAATTTTTAATTTCACAAATGTATCTACAAAATGATGTGGCCGATTTAACAATGAAAAAATTTCTGAATGGAATGTATTTTTTGGAAATTGCCTATTTTATCAACTTGAAACACAGCATAAACATTTCACTAATATACAAGATAGTGCCACCTTGTGGCCAGAAGTTCTGTGTCCTTTAACAGAACACCGTGATTTTGGAGGCCTGACAGCCAGATGCAGGTAGTTCTTAAAGAATTACCGGTATTCCAGGAATCGGCATAATTCATATAAAATTTAAGCAAATATGTAATTATTTGTTATTTAAAATTTTGCTTCCATTAGCCGAAAATGCTGCATACTGAAATTAAGAATTAAAAGGCTACTGGCCCTTTAATCAGTCCGTTGATTTTCTCTGCACGGAGAAGACACAGGACAGAAGATGGCCGCTGGTCACATGTCCACATCACATGTCCTACACCATGTGATCACCACGATGTTTGGCTGTAGTCGGTTGGTTGCAGTGCATCCAGTATGGCCAGTGTTGGGATTAGATGTCCTCTCAGTGAGGTAATGTGCAGTGATGGCAGTTACACATCATTACTATGGTAACAGAGCAGGGAAGTCTGTTACACCATCACTGGGAGCAGAGCATGAAAGGGAGGAGGAGTTACTGAGAACTAAGGATCATTGGAGTTGTAGTTTGCAGTGGTGGCCACCTTGGTGATAACTTCGCCTACTTTACAGAGGCCATAAAATTTTATGAATCTTAAAATAAAACTATGTAAAGGGAACCTGTCATCACATTTGCACATATACAGCAAATGACAGGTTCCTATAGAGCCCCATTGACTGAGTTTCACGCTTCTTTTAGCTAAAAATTGTTTTGCGATCATCCACATAAACCACATTACCAGGCATCAGAGGGGGAGCATCCTGCTCATCCGGCTCCTCCTATCTAATACTCCCCATGCCTTATGCCTCTTACCGGTCATAGTTCATGTCATGTGACATGTGACCTCCAAGGACTGCTGTGATTTCATGTAATCATATAATGATGTACAGTTTGCTATTCTTAGAAGGCTAAATTGACACCATATTTCCCATCAGTACATAGAGCTCTATATGTTTGTAGTTGAATATTAGCAGATAGTTCCTAAGTGCAAGGAGGCAGAGCAGTGATTTGAAGAGACAGAGCTGTCAGTCAGAATAATGGGGTGTGGTTCACTGCCAGCCTGAGAGAGAGAAGAGTCACAAACACCAGATAAGAGTCAAAAAAGCTAATTTTCATATGAGAAAAACTTCTGTAATTAAGATACAGTGCCCCACTGGCAGCTAATTTTAGGTGATATGGGGTGGACTCGTAACCTTTTATCAGCAGGCATTGTTACTCAGGGTGGTCAAAATCTTGCGACAGGTCCTCTTTAAACTCAATTTTGTGACTAATGACATTGAGTTTTGGTATATTCATTTATTTATATTATGGGTTTTTGTATCCCCAGAATACTCCTTTAAGTCGTGTTGCATTTCTCCTATAGTCTTAAGTGTCTTTCCAGTCTGGTAAAGCGTTATATTGCTTGGATTATTACTACTGAGATGCTGAACACTTCAATCATGTGGCACCAGCAAAGAGATGCCTTGTTCCTAGTATTTAGTAGGATTGTCGCCTAATGCTCTTATGGTTGGAAAAATGTCTGCTGATACTTTCAACAAGTAAAATATTGTTTGATGTATTCATTTCAGGACAAGTAATATTGTTTGAAGTGCTTAGTCAAGCTTCCTGGGCTTTTTCTGCCTGAAATACTAAGTAGTTGTACAATGTGCTAAAGACTTTCTGTAATTATCAATATCCCTTAAAATCGTTTCCAAGTAACATGTGGAAGACTGTAACTGAATGACGATCAATCAGCGCTTAGACCCAATAGGACAGAAATGTTGTACTGTAAAATCCCCAGCAGAAAAAAATGCAGCAATGGAAGGGTTTTCTTTTTGTGGAATTGCTATGGGTTTGCTGTAGATTCTACTATTATGTTCTGAAAGGTGAAGATCAGTATTTGTGTGCCAATCACTCACCATTGTTGTGTTATGTCTGTCTTGTGGTGTCATGAAACCCCTTCACATTGCACCCCCACTAATGGCACATTGCTGGCAGAGATAAGAGAATGGCATCGCCAGAGGATTCATATGAGTGCCTGCATATGTGTTTAGTTGAGAATTTTTTTATGAAGTAAAAAAAGAAAATACTCTGCATTACATACATTCGTAATATTGTGAATAAAGATTGCCAGCGAACAGATGGCTATGTAAAAGAGAATGGGGAAATATAGCAGATTAATGCAAATTTGTAAGACAACATAAAGGACAACTACACTGCTATACAGCCTGCATACATACATCACTTGCAGCTCTAAAGAAAACTGCACAAATAATAAGATTAAAGGATACATGAAATAATTGTGTTTCACTCAAATAATATTGTTTGTATGGATTCATAGAGGTTACAATATTATTGTAAAGGCTGGGGTACTATAGATTTTGTATAAGATTTAGATTTGTATTGGAGAGGGCAATGAGTCATGAGCATATTGGTTGCTTGTGGTCAGCCAGTGGCCGCTTTGTTCAAACATATGTAATGAAGCATCTATGTAAGATTGAATATACAGTAGAACATAGTGAAACATGTGGGAACAGAAATCAGTGATGTCCCTGGGAAAACAATATAGTCCGGGGGCAGTTAAATGTCCAAGAGATACCACTCCTTGACTTTTATTGAACATGATGGCCTGACAACAATAAAAGCCAAATATTGTTAACAATAAAAGCCAAATAAGTTCTGCTTTCCTGTTACTGCCCATATCAGGACACTGCACTCCTCTGCGCAGAGGCATCTGTGGTCAGTGCTATATCCAATGTGACGTTTCTATACAGGCCTCCCGCTGCTTCATTCATAACCACAAAACAGCCTGAAATGTCTTTCTTACTTCTTTTCTTAACAACTCTCAAGGAGTTAATGGACTGTGCTGGCCCCCTGCCAAAACATTTAAGAAACATTATTAGTAGGGTTATGTGGCTGGGACACTATAGTGTGTGGGGATTTTATGGGTTACTCTGCTTAATGAATAAAAATTATAGATACATAATTAAAACCATATTCTGAACCATGTTGATTCCTTAATAAAAATGTAAACATATCAAGCACCCTTCACAGTAGTACATCTTAGTTGATTCTGTCACTTGCTTCTAGGCACCATACAGCTCTTTGCTGCCTTGCAAAGTCCTTTGCTTAGAAATAATGCCCATATTTGATGCATTTTAGCAACCCAAAGAATAAAGTATAGGCATCATTTTCTGTACACAGTGAAAGTTGTAAAAACGGAGCCCAGAAGAAAATGTGTTTTTTAACCAAATTGTACCGAATATTTTTTTAGCTTCCTAGTACATGGGATAGGAAACGAAATACCGTCACTGGGAAGGACAGTCTGTTGCGTAGGAGACAAGCCTTCATACAGCTCTAAAGTTTTAGCTTTTTGAGAGTGGGGAGCAAAAAATGCAAGCACACAAATGAAAAATAGCAGTAGTGTTAAGAGGTTAATATGTTCACTTCTTTATTAAGCCCATGCTAAAAAGGAATAAGGACTGACTAAGTGGGTGACAATTAGAAACAACAGCTTTTCGATTTTTTTTTTTTTCACTTTTTGACTTTTAAAACTAACAGGTTTGTGGGTTTTCCGAAGGTCACACCTATAATTGTATAAAGTGTGCCAGCATGTCTCTTCCATCAGTAAAAGATTTAGTGGAAAGGGGCTGAAGTTATTTAGCCAGTGAAGCTGCCTTTTACATCACACAATAAAATCTTGCTTCAGCAAATCTCCCATTAAACGTGTAATACCAAAGAGCACTTAAAACAAATTAGCACTCCACACAAATCATATAATTATCATGTCTTCTCCGGAGTTGGAAGTTAAGCTTCCAGGAGAAAGTGCTGTGCGGTTCTAAGCTGACACAGCAAATACAATGATCACAAAGTAACCATATTATCTGTGCTTTTATTTATGGAAAATAACCCCAGTACTTATGGTTGGTGGTGGTTTTTTTTTGTAAATTTACATTCATGATAAGGCTCCTGGTGGTGTTAAATAATTTTGAATAGTGAGACAATTTCTGTTGTTGACTATGAAAACAAGTTACATATAAGCTCCTGTTTTAAAGGGTCTCATGAAGACAATCGCTGTCCTTGTGACAGGTACATGTTTAAATTAGTGTCCCTAATAAGACAAGCTGACCCTGCTACAGTGCCTACCTTGAGGCTCCCGCTAGAGGTGGTCTATACACGTGGACAACTTAAGATAAATTGCTTAAATACCACATGTAAAGCTCATGTTGCCACTTTCCATGTGAGATGCACAAAGAGTAAAGTTGGTACCACATGACCATGCTTGGTCTGTGAAAAATGGACCATATGTTGTCCAGATTTGACAAACCAAGCACAGTGCGCTGCATTATATTCTGTCCCACCTTCTTCACTGTGGACAGTCTGTGGACTTATGACTTGTTAGTGTGAAAGTGTCACACTGGTACAATCAAAAGAAGACTCCAGCATGGCCTTAGCATTCCTATAAACATATAGATCAATTTAGAAATTATGCCTGGATGAGATGTTGATGTTAAACCATTTGAAACCAGTTAATTGCTGACATTTTTAGACCTGGTTCATGGACAATTTGCCCAGGACTGTAATAAATTGAAACAGTGGCACTAATTCTAGTTAGAGAAATCAAGTGTAATGAAGAGATATGACTCCAAATGCAATGGCTTTGTAGAATGGGTTAACATCAGAAATGCAGTGCTGCTTGTACTGGATGGTAGCCACGATGAATATACTCGTACCTGATGGATTTCAAAGCCCTGCATGCTAACGCTGCAGAAAGGAGGGCAGGAACCTCTCAGCGGATGAAATTCCCTCCAAACACCTCCAATCTGTGTTTCATAAACTGTACTCAAAGAGAAGGACCCATAAAGTTTATTGCAGAGCTAAAGTATCTGCATAAAAGGCGGCTAATTGAAAAGTGGGAGGAGACGGCTGCCAAATTAAATGTTTACATTAGCACAGCTGTATTGTAAAAACATTCTGCCCCCCTGCGCTTTGTAATTACACGAGATTTCTACACTCTGGATCTCTACAAAGTTTATCTCTATTGCCAAGAGTGTTTTGGCACCGAGCGTCTGTAATTTTGGCAGACACATGCTCTCGAGCGCAGGCTGGATCTAAAATGGCTGCCAAGCAGTTATCCTGAAATGTCGTCGACCGAGCACCACGTGTTTGTTTGAGGAGGGTACAAGCCAGGAGTTTCCTAGGGGCTGTGGTATTATTTTGAGTAATCCCCCGCATAGCTTGATAATACAGACAGGGGAAGCTGTACTTGCATATCTAGGAAGCTTCTATACAATAGGAGCCTATACACCTGTCTGCAGCAGGGCATACATGCATTCCAGATAGGAGACATTCAGCTTTAGACATATTTCTTCTATACTATGGAGGAAAATCTGTTTTAGAAGACTGCTTAAGCTTCATTATTCTACACCACCCCACAGTCCAATCCTGTGTAGCGCGGCGCCCGTCCTGTGTAATTGATAAGGTTGGAATTTGGAAGCTGTCAAAAATAGCCCAACATGATACAGAGGATCTGGCTTATGTAAGTGTGTCAATAGTTGTAAATAATGTCAAGACATGAAACAATATTCATCGCCTTAGGTCAGTTTACTTGATTGTGTTTTGATATGTTATACAAGTGTAGGATATAAAATCTTAATAGTAATATAGGAAATTGCAGCTAAACAACCTGTAGTTTATTTAATAATATAGGCATAGACAAGGGAGACTTCTATATAGCTGCTTCCAGGAAATAACTTCTCAATAACATGTCCCAAAAAGGACTATAATTTAAGGCAGATGGTGATGGACATAGAACATACAAACTCTAGATTGCAGGCCAAATGGGTTATTACTGATGTGATGTCAGTTATTGATGCTCCATAAGGAGACATATAGTTTGTAAAGTAACTTTTAAATTAAATAAGGCTGTTTGACCCTAGTGCATGACTGTGTACAGAGGCCATGAGCTAGCCGCACAAATCACAACTAGCTCATGGGCATGTTCACGGTACTCTGCATGTACTTACCACTCTGTGAACGTGCCAATGGACGGGTCTCTTTCAATTGACATGGGCACGTTGAGCGGAGTTTGCATTTTGGATGCACACTGGTGCTACAAGGTGGCATGTCAGACAAGTTTGAGATGCTACATAAAAATGGTAAGTGCAGTTCTGTTGCCAACCACAGAGGACCTGATGCTTAAAGGTTCTTTTCTAGGTCTTTGCGCAACTATATTTATTAACAAATTGTGATCCTGATTTTTCAAAGACAGAAATGGCCATGTAGCTTCGACCTAAAAAACAGTAGGTTGTAATAGGGGAACATTTGTTTTCCAGAAAAATGACAGCTGTATTAAATCCAAAAGGTCAAAGGATTAATATCTGGTTTGGTTGTAATAAATTTAGGCATTGGAGTGGATGGTGGTAGAGAATCCTGGCACACATGTAAAAAAAATTCAATGGAATTCAAAATAACAAGGACTTGGCTGTATTGTTGGTAGGAGAATTCCAAGATCCACACGCCTTAAATCTGTAATTACCCGGCTGTGTGGATTCCCGCACCAGACTGTGTGAGAAACTGATATTCCTAATGTAGCTGAACACAAATAAAGCAATCTGGAGTTAACCCCAGTGGCACAGGGCTGCATACAATAAGTGCTGTACTATTCTTATTGTAAAAAATCTGAGTCTAAGTTAATTTCTGTTTCAGAAGTGTTTGTAACCCGTAAACGGGCCTTTTTCAGTTATGGATTTATAGTCTATTGTTATATTATTGTATCAAATGACACTTTTTTTGTTCAATTTATTGTTAGTTCAAAATAAGTTTTAAAATAAAATTGAAATACTGAATGAAAAAGTTCCACAAGGTTTGTTTTTACAGCAATGAAAATAAGAACCTGCGGGACACCATCCTTGTTTGTCATGTAATGTTCTCCAGCTTCAATTCCATTTGTTGTTTGTCCCTATGATCGTGCAACAAAATGTAGTGAAAGCTTTGCTTGTACATCAGTATGGACACAGAGGGGCACATTTACTAAGGGTTCGCATACCGCATTTCCGTCAGGTTTCCCGACTATTTCCGATTTGCGCCGCATTTAACAGGGGTTTTTGGCTCACCCGATCAGATTTTGGCGCAATCACGCCGACTTTCATGCAACACAAAACGGGGGCGTGGCCGCCGGACAACCCGAATGACTTGGACTGAGCGCAGGATTTAAAATTCAAATTGTGTCGCAAGACATGCACTCACATACATCGGGAAGAAGAAGGTGAATCCGGCGGACCTCAGCGGGGAAGCGACACATGCAGGATATCGGGCACACGATCTTAGTGAATCGCGCCGGACTTCCTCCTCGTCGGACAATGCATCTCGAGGATCGCGACAGGACCGGGTAAGTAAATGTGCCCCAGAGTGTTTACTTCATTGAGTTGCTTTGGCAACTGGACAAAATTTGTAATATGGTAATAGCAATTTTTTTGTGACCTGAATTTCCAAGAATAATAGAGGTCAATTGTTTGGCTGACAACAAATATAGCCAGCTTAAATTATTTATTTATAACACCAGAAATATCACTGCAGCCCGCATAACCGGAGCATCATAGTGCAGATGTTAACTGCTCCTTACATGTAATACAGGGTGATGCGCATGTGATGGCATTCTACAAAATTTCAAAGCCACAGCATGGAAAACACAGTGTGGATTGGCACTACTGCTTGTGCTTTGCAAAGTCAATGAGTAGATCTGTTGAAAATACACATGTAACACATGCAGATTTACAGTGAAATAACCCACAGTATAATATTAGAAGAAAAGTCTATCTTTTTTGTTTTGCAAATAGGAATGCATAGTCCTTAGAGTAATGTAACTTGGCATTAAGGAGCTGGCCTGGATGACCGTTTCTAGTCTAACTTTCTCCCTCCAACTGCTTTATAACAATGGGTGTATGGGTAGGGTTTTCTAGCAATACAGGGCTTCTTCTAGGGAACAAAATGGCACTTGGAGGTCAGTGTTACGGTATCTTTACAGCTGAATGATGTAAATTATTAACTTACAAATAAAACATGATGAAGCTAATCCATGTCATGAAATGATAGACTTTGCTTTCAAATTGGGACAGTACATTCTTTAGAACATAACCTGGACACACATGAACTAGCTGATATCCTTGTGTAACCTCTTCACCCTTTACCCTCTTTACTCTCCCCCTTCTTGGGTAATAAACATTGGATAACTTTGTGCACCATGTCCTTATTTGACTGAATTATCTCCAGTTACACTATATAACTTGGTCTTTGAGATTAGCTGCTCCCTACCAAACCCTTAGCAAAGTCTCCAGATGAACATCGCCTGTACATAAATTTACATCTGCACTTTTGTACTTTTAATACAAGGGGCTATTGTTTGTATAGTCACACAATAATGCTGTACCTTTGCGGGGTGTCAGTCCTAAGATCAATATGAATTATAGCATTTATATTCAGTTATTATAGCCTTTACATGATTCTAAATACAGAGAAACTTGTATATTTGGAAGCATGTAAATGATGGGTGCACAACCTTTATTGGTCCAAGGGCCTCATTGTCTTAACTTGAAGGGCTACACTACTAAACTGCACCCTAGATGCACCAACAATGCAATAGTAGAAAGACGGATGGCACTCACCATGGGTAGTTAAAATCTTCTTTATTTGTTCATTCAAGGTAAGATACAGGGAGGCACGCAGTGCCGCTATGCCGACGGGCCGTTTCGCGCCGCTCGGCGCTTTCTCCAGGCAATGACAGCGCATGCGCGCCCCTACCGGAAATAGGGAAAGGGGCGGAAGTACACACGCGTTGTCATAGAAACAGCAACGCAATCTAAATCCCATGTACGCTACGCCCGTAATTATTATGGGAAGAAAGGAACCCCAGCAGTTTGCTGAATACTATCAGTAATAATAAAAAATACAGAATAGTAAAGAATATATCAGCGGGGTAATAAATTCCCCAAAGGAACATGCGGAGCGTACTGGGAGAAATGTGAAATTAAAAAACGCTATATGCGATATGTAAAACTTAAAACCACATTAGGAGAGACGCACATCCATATCATGATGAGCTAGATCCAGCACATATTATACAGAAATTATACAACCAGCAGTTACAAAAAGACCCTCATTTCATTGCGATCGTTAAGGCCCAAAGCACCCATAGCATTGAATTTCATAATACACCTGCTTTCTCTACGCAATAAATTTAGAGCACGGTCACCACCCTCAGGAGTACATTCCACCTTCTACCTGGAGAAAGCGCCGAGCGGCGCGAAACGGCCCGTCGGCATAGCGGCACTGCGTGCCTCCCTGTATCTTACCTTGAATGAACAAATAAAGAAGATTTTAACTACCCATGGTGAGTGCCATCCGTCTTTCTACTATTGCATTTATCTGGACTGCTGTACCTTATCGGACAGAGCACCACTCTGGTAGAGTCATACACCTTCATAACCCCTGTCCACTTCATCGTACTGCTTAGCTTCGTACTGAGTGTCGGCTGTGCCCACACATTCCTCCTACTATCACTTCTAGATGCACCAACAGCCACAATACAGCACAAAACAACAGGAAACAAAAAAACTGTGCTCAGACAATAAGTAATGTAGACCCAAGATCGGTTAATAAATAATGATACAGACCCCATTTCCTAACCCAGGTAATTATTAATAAAGCAGACAATTAATAAAAATGGAAACCCCAGAGGATATATTTATGGAGACCCCAGACCAGATAGAAAAATAAATAAAATACCCCTCTACCGGCTCCCTTTGGCATACTGGAGCTTCTTTCTGTGTGCCATTCTACTGCGTCCACACGCTGTTGTATGTGCTGCAGTCAGGACCCAGAGCAGAGCGGCACCTGAAGCTGGCGATGAAGGAGGAGCAGTGAGGACAGTACACTACATTTTTGTATAGTCCATTACTCATTAGGTTAAGGAAAGCCATATTACACTTGTAAAGAAGTAAGACTTCTGTCTGAATTCCTTGAATGATCTTTTTGTCAAGGCTGAGCAAAAGAAATCCTGACCACTGTGTTCTTTGTCAATTTTTAGTAAACTGAAGTCAGCTAAAAGTCAGACTAGTAATGTGTACGAATAGCAGACAGTTCAAAGAACAGAAGAGAGCGCCGACCTTGGCATTTCTCTAGATTGGGAATCCTGAGATCAGGGTGTTAAACAGTCGTTTGCTGCTTGCCAGCGAGCTGGGCTTCCCTACTGATTTAGGTTTGGCAGTGATATGGCTCTTCACCCTGTTGCCTTTCTAGCTGCCAAGGAGACAAGACCAACTCTGCACTTCCTGTCTTCCTCATTGTCCTGGCTGAGGATGGGGCCGTGTGTGCCAAGTGCATGTTGCCAAGAACATATTACAGTACTGGTCAGCTCAGAGCAGGCCAACATCACCTGTGCTGTTGACAGTCAAAATGCTTTAGATCTTTTAGAATTTTAAGGCAGCAGCTCAGAAATTATTCTGCACAGAGAAATGGTGGCTGGCTTCCTCTATGAGCCACACATCAGCCCCTCCACCTGTAGAAGCATTGCCTTCAAACAACAGTGACTTACTATATAATGGATTCAGTTTTTTTTTTGTTTGTCAGATTTTTTGTTAGAATTTTTAAATAAATAGTGAAATGTTATATGAACTAAATACAAAGATCCTTGGTATTTAGGCCTTATTTCTATATTACACACGGTACATCAAAAAAGAGTTTGTGTTACAAAACATCTCAAATTGTACAGAGATGCAATACATTAATATTTTGACTTTTCTTAATTTTTTTTGCACGTTCATGTAAAGTGAATATATTTTCCTTCTCCAGTGATTCCAATGTTAATATGTATTTCTGATCTTATGTACATTAGCATTAACTGTGATTTGTTTTTACATATTAGAATTATCTAATTTTCTGTAGGTTGCGTATCTGTATATTTATCTTGCGCTATAAGTCAATCAAATTATTTTCCTTGCTAAGCACCATGTGTTGAACTAGTCCATTATGGTAGTCTTAAAGGCAGTAGAGGGCACATGGGAGTCTATGGAATAGAACTAGGCACTCTGTAGAAATACAATTACAGGCAGTCCCCTACTTAAGAACACTCGACTTACATACGACCACTAGTTACAAACGGACCTCTGAATATTGGTAATTTATTGTGCTTTAGTCCTAGGCTACAATAATCAGCTGTAACAGTTATCACAGGTGTTTGTAATGAAGCTTTAGTGTTAATCCTGATTCTTATGACAACCCAACATTTTTAAAATCCAATTGTCACAGAGACCAAAAAAGTTCTGGCTGGGATTACAATGATAAAATATACAGTTCCAACTTACATACAAACCTACGGACCCTATCTTGTATGTAAAAATGCATCTGTGTAATTTTTTTAGATTCCTATTGGCTTTTTAACCCAATCCCTTGACCGAGAAATGGTCAAAAGTTGTCTCTCTTGACCTCATTATTTAAGTGCCATTTTTATTTATTTATCTTTTATGGGATCCACGTGGACATTGCCAAGAATATACCCCAGCACTGATTAAGCTAGCACAGTAGTGGAACTCTACAGTGGACCTAGTCTGGGCACCAATATAGGCCACAAAGACCATAGGGAGGTGGATTTTGAGTCCATCAGTTGTCAATAGGATCAATATTTCATAATCACATAACTTATTTTATTGATGAAATGTTCTGTGTGTTTTTATACATTGAGATTTTCTGTACATGAATGTGTGGGAAGTCACCTTGCCTGAGCAGCAGTTTACAGCATTCAGAGGGATACTTTACTGCAGTCACATGGGCCATCGGCAGTAATATCCTAGAGATGTTCACTGACTTCTGGAAGTCTTTTAGGCATGCACAGTGACACTGAATTCTGACTCTTGTAGTATTGAGAAAACTAAATACACACTAAATTACTATGGCAAACCTTCATAGGTTTCCTTGAAGACCGTAAAGATTTATTATGTGGAGTAATTGGTTGCTTGGCCTGGCGCTTCAGGTGAATGGGGCTCCTCAGTGGAATATGGGGGTACACCAGTGTTTCAGATATAGATTTATACAGTTTGTTTTACTGCATATCAACAAAGAATAAACAATGGGATGTGTCAGATTTTAAATTCTCAAAAATAAGCTGTGAATTCAGCCCTGTTTGTGTTTATCGCTGAACATGTTAGGGGCTTGCAGTCAGGCAGTATGAAGGCTGCTGACTATTCATTTCCAGCAGAGGAGCAGAAATGGTTGTTAAAGCTATGAGCAGACACCCTTTCCCCAGGGGTTGTTATCTTGCAAACATTATTATAAACTCATGAAAAGGCGGTATTTTATAGGAGAAGCACATTTTCTATCCATAGCCCTTCCCCACACATTAGGGCAGCCGTGAGAGACTTGAGTATCAGTCGTACAGAGATCCCGCTGCTGTGTTTACAAAGCTATTTTAGCAAACAATTAATAAATGCTAAAGAAAATGCTGTCAAACTTGTATAAGCAGACTTCTCAAGCACATGCATTCTGAACAATGGACTTTCAAAGAGGGAACAAGAAGCCGTTTAAGGTCATCATAACCTAAACCAATATCACAGGCAGCCCGGCACTTGTACTCTGTTATTTCCCCTCTTACATTAGTTTTCTTTCAGTTAGAACTTAATTTTAAATGGTGGGCTTTGCTTGCAGTAAACATGTATTTTAATGATCTGTAATTGTGATAAGTTTGTTAACAAAAAGAAAAAAAATGAAACGTATTTGAGATATACTGTATATATTCGAGTATAAGCTGAGTTTTTCAGCACAAAAAATGTGCTGAAAAACCCTTACTTGGCTTTATACTCGAGTCAAGAAAAAAAACCAAAAAGTGTACTCGCCTTCCGACATCCCCACCCCAGCAAGTCCTCTTCCATACATCACGTCCCCGGCACTACAGGGGCTGGCAGGCTATGTACTCCAGAGGGCTGGCAGGCTATGTACTCCAGGGGGCTGGCAGGCTATGTACTCCAGGGGGTTGGCAGGCTATGTACTCCAGGGGGTTGGCAGGCTATGTACTCCAGGGGGCTGGCAGGCTATGTACTCCAGGGGGATGGCAGGCTATGTACTCCAGGGGGCTGGCAGGCTATATACTGCAGGGGGCTGGCAGGCTATATACTGCAGGGGGCTGGCAGGCTATATACTGCAGGGGGCTGGCAGGCTATATACTGCAGGGGGCTGGCAGGCTATATACTGCAGGGGGCAGGCAGGCTATATACTACAGGGGGCAGGCAGGCTATATACTACAGGGGGCAGGCAGGCTATATACTACAGGGGGCAGGCAGGCTATATACCACAGGGGGCTGGCAGGCTATATACTACAGGGGGATGGGCAGGCTGTATACTACAGGGGGATGGGCAGGCTATATACTACAGGGGGATGGGCAAGCTATATATTACAGGGGGACGGGCAGGCTATATATTACAGGGGATGGGCAGGCTATATACTACAGGGGGATGGGCAGGCTATATACTACAGGGGGATGGGCAGGCTATATACTACAGGGGGATGGGCAGGCTATATACTACAGGGGGATGGGCAGGCTATATACTACAGGGGGCTGGCAGGCTATATACTACAGGGGGCTGGCAGGCTATATACTACAGGGGGCTGGCAGGCTATATACTACAGGGGGCTGGCTATATACTACAGGGGGCTGTGACCAATGCATTTCCCACCCTCTGCAGTCAAGATACGGTACTATTTTTTTTTTGGGGGGGGGGGGGTCTGCTGTGGTTAAATGAATTTTGAGTTTGGGTTAGGCAGGATACGCACATAACATATGTATTTCTGCTTCAAACCCAGGGTAAAGTCCATATGCTTTTCCTGCAGATTTTGATGCTGCATCGTGGCTCATTTCACCCATGGTGTTACAAATGGTATCACGTGTGGCAACACCTTAAAATGTCATAATTCTTTAAATAGTGTAACCAATAGTGTGTGCATTCTGCGGTACCTCTCCAAGATATTTACAAATGGTGGAATAGAGATCTGATTACATTTGCCAGGATAATTTTGATCTGTTCATAGTTATCCTAAAATACTAATTACCGTATATTATGGTAGCATTGGTCCTGAAGTGGTTAATAAGGCCTGGCACCCTCATTCTCTCCTAATTTACCTCTAGGAAATCTTACTGCATTCCTTCTTTTTGTGCCACCCTGACATCTGGAGAGAGCCTTTATTCCCTGGGAAAATGGTAGGCAGTGCCAAATCTTCTACCCATGGTCTCTCTGTGTCTCTCAGGCTGCACATTTCTGTCCTTCTGGGCACTCCTATTTCGCAGCTGTTAAATCCAGCAATGAATGGATGCCTTGCAAAGGCAGATGGTTTCCTCCCTCTGTGCCCTTCCCTCAGCACGTACACGGACACACATGCAGGCTCACTCCCACAGCTGACAGCTCTGTCATTCCATAAACTGGCAGGTGGAGATACACAGACCACAATGCGGCTTAGACTGTGCATTCATGCCACACATTAAGTAGGGCCATCTATGCCCAACCTCTGTTCAGCAGAAGACAGATCAGCAAATGCCATTTCATGCGTTTTCCAGTTGGATGTTTAATAGAAATTAACAACTTCGAGGCCAAAAGCTAGGGCTGCCACTTTGATGGTGCAGTCTATCCTCTGTGTAACGTTTCTAGAACCTGATAATATTACATAAAAAGGCAGTTAGCTACTACTTTTATGCTTGGTCCACATTGTTATGCTTGCCAACCTGGCTAGAAAAAAAGCAATACTGTACCTTAAATCATTGATATCTAGTCTTTATAGCATGGAAGATTCTTAGCTTACCACTGTTTTCCATAAAGGACACATTTTAATAAGGACAACTTTCTGTTTATTTAAAAGGGTTGTCTAGCATTAGAAAAACGTGGCTGCTTCTTCCAGAAACCAAGCCACTACAGTCTACATATTGGATAAGATGTTCATTTTTACCGCCACAATATACGTATCCACCACTCACTTCTTTTATATACTATTCCGGAGACAATTTGAATAGAATATGCTTTAAAGCCCTGCAGTTTCACATTTTTAGGGGCATATTGTGGGGTTTCACTGTAATACACAACTAAGTATAGAATCGCTGTGTTATTGACTCGCTTTATTTTGGACTAAATTAAAGGTTTGGATTTTGTCATGTGAAAGAGTAATTAACGTAAAAGTGTAATTATGCAAAGCTTCTTATACAATGTAATCAACTCATCGCTACCTAGAAATCTACTCCACATGTTTGTCTAGCAAAAAAAAAAGGAAATTATGTCTGTTCAACCATGCGACATTCTGAGAAAGGAAAAACGTAATACGTGTAGAACACAAAACACTTACCTTTTTTCTTATTTTTTTTTTTTTACAGATCCTGGACAATCAGGAAGCCCAAGCCACAATGATCCTGCCAAGAATCCACCAGGTAAATATAACCCCTGTAAAATTTACATCCTCACAATGTCGGTGAACAAAAGTCTTACTGTGATAGCTGAAAAGTGTATAATTGGTCAGCAATCTGCTTTGCATAAGCAATGTGAAGAATCAGGACAAGCAGTGATTATGTTACCGCTCTCATTGTAACTGATGCTTAGCTGTATCTTCATTAACATCCACTCTATCTTGAGAAGTTTGTACTCTTGACTAGTATTCGCTTTTATAAAACCTCTGAAAGGACACATCCCACCTCTTTTGGCCATGCTAAGCTTTGGAACCGAATGTTGGTAATTATATGTATTCATTGCATGTCTATCGTGATTGCTTGAATAAAAATGGTCACCTACATTTCATGGAAATCTTAAAATTTTCTAAAATGTCTAAAATACTCAATTTGCTCACTCAATATTACCATCCTCTAAGACAGTGTGTATGACCTAACAAACATTAAATATTTGCATTATAAACTGAAAAATTGCAAACATGTAAATCTTAAAAAAAAACATACCTTAGAGCTTGTGCACATCTTTGTTATTTCATTCCTTTTTGCATCCATTATTTTCAGGTGTTCTTTTGTAACCTTTCCTCTTAATCCATTTGTGCATCTGTGGCATCTGTGTATGTAAGAACATGTTAAATTGCAAGCTCATCTAATGAAGGGGTCATTTCTACCCTTTAATTGTTTTACCCTATCCATAGGATAGAGGATAACATTCTGATGAGTGGGAGTCTGACTGTTTGGATCACAGGGCCAGTTTGCATTCTGCTGCTCCTTTCACTAGTGTGGAAGTATTGTAAATTTCCTAAGTATAGGGCTCGGTTACTTTTTCCCTAGTAGTCTTTGTCATAATTAATAAGGGTGGCAGCGAGTACCATGCGCTGTGGCAATTTCCAATGCTCCCATAGTATTGAATGGAGTGACCGTTTGCACGCTGGACATTCCACTTCATCCAGTATGGAATTAAAGTGTTATCCCATTTCCACAGGGCAGCACTGTAAGTTGGTAAAACCCCTTTAAATGATATCAGTGGCAATAGATCATTCTGATTATGAATAGTACAACTGTTAGTGTGTCATTTTGTTGATTATATTATTTTACATTGCTTTCTAAAGGTAATAGAGCCAGTGGAGACATAAGTCTTTTACTCCTGCCATTTAATTACCCTTTCCAACATTTACATTGAGGTCAGTTTCATTGCCTATTTCTGTTTTGGAGTATGGGCAGAAACTAAAGTAACTGGAGGGATATTTCCTAAATGTTATATACAGTACAAACATGTAGAGGTTGGCCTTGACTGGGTTTGGACCATATTGCTAAATATTAATAGTTACACTACTAGCTGTTTACATCACAATTGCTCCTTAAAGAGGTATTCCCATTTCAGCAAGTAAATGTTATTATTATAATGAAAAGTTTTCCAATTCACTTTTCCAATACACTCTTCCAATACACTTTCTGTATCAATTCCTCATGGTTTTCTAGGTCTCTGCTTGTTTATTCTATGAAAAGCTTCCACGTTTGCTTCAGAAATCTGTCCATGGTCACACAGGTGCACGGCTCATTTGTATCATAGAGAGTAATCAGAGATGTGTGGTATAACGAGTCATACACCTGTGTGACCATGGTCGGATTTCTGTCCACTAGTAGTAAACGTGAAAGCTTTCCACAGAATGACAGCAAGCAGAGATCTAGAAAACCATGAGGAATTGATACAGAAAGTGTGTTGGAAAATTGTATAACTCATTATATATCATATAAAGAAAACCATTAATGTGCTGAAATGGGAATACCCCTTTAATACCGCATTTAAAGATTAATGTCCTAATAAAAGTAAAATATGGTAAAACAGCAAAACGGATAGGAATTGACTTTGAGCTAAACAATTCATCTTGGAACACACAGATGAACTCCTTTTGTTTTCCATTTTCACATATGTTCAGCAGATAAAAGGTATAGTGTGTTTATTATACATAAAATCACTTATCTCATCCCTTATTTATTTACCCCCTTTATTCCAAACAACACCATGAAGTTTGAGCAGGCCGTCAGAAGCAGTAGGTCTAAATGGCTCACTGTTTAAAATCTGTCTGGGTATATGTTTACATAGCAGATGAAGAAGTGCGGGTGTGAGTGAAGGAGACATTGGGAACATGGGCTGTAATCTGGCCAGAATGTGGTGTTCAGTAATAAAAGAGCTCACCACTTCAAATAGGGGAGGAAAGGATTTACACAGCCATACATTCAAAACCACACTGCTCCTTTTCCTTTCTCCATTACTCTTGTTTGTCTGTGGTTCCATGGTCATTTTCTTTTATATATTTTTGTACTCTTGTAACATTATTCCCATGGAAACCCTGTGTTTCTAGTACTTGTTTTCAACTGAGTGAATGTTTGTTTTTCCTTTTTGTTTCTTGCACCATTCTGTACCATAGCTGTACTTAAAGGGGCATGCCCAAGATTTAGACTTCACCATAGTGTAGATAAAAGGTCTCAAATTGGTTAGGATCCAACCACAACATCACAATAACACCTACTGGTTAAATGGCATGGTGGCCAAACAAGCATGCTGTAATTCTGGATCCCGGAAGGTCACTTGGAGCTGTGTGTGAAGGCAGAGTGCTTGCTTGACTTCTGCACAATTCAATTGGGACTTACAGGACACACTTCTCACTTATTGTGTAGGTAGGTGATAACCTAAAATAATCTTCAATACTTATTGTTATGAAGGTAATCTTGGCTGGTGGCATACAGCGGCATCATGTTACAGGGTACTCTTTTATATATAATATAGAACCATAGGAGCTTTTAGTGCCACTATACACACCACATGCAAAGAAGCACAGTTGATGGTAAGTGTAGACCATGTAATAACTGTGACCTTTTCTGGAAGTTTCAGATCCTGTTTTATGCTGCTTGTTCATGATTAATAGCTTAACTTTCAAGTCCTTGAAACTCACAATCTAGCACTTGAAATGTGAGCTTCAAACCTGTTCATACAATTTATTTTATTTTACACAGGACCCCTAAATGCAAACTGTATGAATTACTGTATATACTCGTGTATAAGCCGAGTTTTTCAGCACAAAAAATGTGCTGAAAAACGTCCCCTCGGCTTATACACGAGTCATACATACAGTCATACAGTTTTAAAAAATATTTTAAAAATAATAAACTTATATACTCACTCCCGGTGGCCCCGACCTGCAGCGCTGCTCCCCGATGTCCACTCGGGTCCTCTTCTGGCTTCTGCGCCTGTCTTCTGTCTTCTCTAACTTCGTGCTGGGCGCCGCCATGTTTTTCTCCCAGGCGGCGCCTAGTATGACGTCAGCAGCGGCGCGTCATACTAGGCGCCGTCCGGGGAGAACAATGGCAGCGCCCAGCACGAAGTTAGAGAAGAAAGAAGACAGGCGCAGAAGTCAGAAGAGGACCCGCGCGGACATCAGGGGAGCAGCGCCGCGCTGCACGTCGGGGCCACCGGAGGGTGAGTATATAAGTTTATTATTTTTTATTTTTTTTTTAATGCTGGGCAGGCTGTATACTACTGTGGGCAAGCTGTATACTACTGGGGGCAGGCTGGGCTGTGCTGTATACTACTGGGGGGCAGGCTGGCTACATACTGGGGGGGGGGGGTCTGTGACCAATGCATAGGTTTTCCCAGTTTTTGATGGTAAAATTAGGGGTCCCGGCTTATACTCGGGTCGGCTTATACTCGAGTATATATGGTAAACTGAAAGTGATTTCGTTTTTCTAAGAAAGCCAATATATCTTATTTTTACACTTTGGATATATGTAAATCATCCTGTTTTTCCGACCATTGTTCATTGAAATGAAAGTGAATAAAATTTTAATGTTCTCAGAAAAGTATTCTTTCTAGAAAAACAGCACAATATGTTGTAGGGACTTTTGGGCTGAAAGCACCATGGATTTATCCCACACTGGGCAACAAATCAGCCAGCCTCTCCACTTTCATCTCGCACCATCTATCTAGGGTACATGCACTTATTCTAACAGGACTACACCTGTGGGAGTGGATGAAAAAACTTTCTTGGTTGTATGTCCTTTGACTTGGATGTACAATGATGTCCTCTTATCAGTAAAATTGGAATATTCTACATGCAGGTGTCACTTAGGAGTAAATATTTTCAGCGTACAGTACATAGTTTTTCAGAACCCTAACTAATATAGTTCTCTTCTTCTCTCCAGGATACCTTGAAGACAGT
Source organism: Engystomops pustulosus (assembly GCF_040894005.1). NCBI lineage: Eukaryota > Metazoa > Chordata > Amphibia > Anura > Leptodactylidae > Engystomops > Engystomops pustulosus. Next base: position 125,500,854 of record NC_092411.1, on the reverse strand, counting down.
TTTGTGAAGTCTGGAGTTTTCAATGTTTCAGAGCTAGTGCGAGTGTCAAGAAGTAAGTAATAATGCAAAGTATTATCTTAAATGATTCATCTTGTAGTCTTGACTGTATGTACAATACGTACATGTGTAAATGTGTATATATACTGTATATATGTGTGTATGTATGAAGGTGTGTGTGTGTGTGTATATATATGTATGTATGTATGTATGTATGCGTGTGTATAAACAGTGGGACCTTGGATTACAAGTAACTTGGTCTGCGATTTGTTTTTGCAAGACAAGCTTACATTTTGCAAAAATTGTGAGCCTTCTCCATCTTCTACTGTACTGTCCCTCTCACATAATTGTATAAGAAGTAGAAGAACAAAGGAGCTAGATGTTGTACTACACATGACAAAATATTTTTGGGGTGCATATAAATACATGCTGCTGGTCCAGAGACTCATCTGAAATGCAACACAAGTTGGCTGCAAATGTTATTCCGCAGCTACTGTGATAGCTGTCACATGACAAAACATGTGTGTGTATCCCCGGACCCAGGCACACAATATAATACATCCCTGTGATTCTATAATGTGAAAGTTGCCACAGAACATGCCTGTTGTAAGGCCAGTGATACATAATGAATTCCCCTTCACATTTTCTGACCTTTCCACTATGTCATTGTGCAGGGAAGTTGACATCATCTTTTTAATGGAAAGACAATGGCAAGATATTGAAAGAGAATTCCTGGAGATAAGCTTCACTGTTTTGTGCAGTGATAAGAAATTCAAGAACCTAAAGCTTTTTACATGGTGTATAGATTGTAAAGGTTATCCGTACGATGATATTGTCACTGCAGGAGAGTGGGTGACCATGTCATTCATGTTTCTGCTCAGCCCCCTATAGTTATTCACATGCACTTTATCACTTCATAGGCTACTGTACAGTTGTTGCCACGTAATCATTGTACACCCTCATAGCTTGATATTGTCCCTGCTGATATTCTCACATCATGTCATTTTGTGTCTACCCAGAAGGATTAATTCAGGAGGGATGTATGGGGTGTACAACATGTTAGTGTGTGAGAATAGTATGTACTGATACATGACACATAATGGTCTCATATTCACAGATACTGGGCTGTCACACAGTGTTTATCTAATAATAGCATTTGGATTGTGGTTGTAGCAGGCTTCTTTCATCTGACATTTGTTTAACCTCTCATTTACCTCAAACCACAAGAGACTGTGGTGTGCTTTACCAGTCACAAGTTCTAAGTGATTCCACCAAGTCACCACATGCCATGTTATTCACCTTCCTCCACAGGGCTATTAAAATTATGACTAGAAAAATTACGACTAAAAGGATTTAATTCTCTTTTGTGAAATCATACAGCCACCGTAGTGTCCATAGATGATGCGATCAAAGCCTTCTTGACACTCTTTCTTGCTTTAGAGACCTTGTTTATGCCTGGTCCCTGATTCATAGGGGATTAAAATAGTTTGTAGATATTAAGCCATTTGAGCTGGCAGCTGAGTTCTTCTCTCAGGTATAAGGGCAGCTTTGAATTAGCATTCCTCAAAAAGATAGAAGAGAAAAGCACTCAGCTGCTCATCCAAATATGCAAAGAATCCACCTCTGTCCTCCACATCTCTCTTTCCAGCAGGGCTAATTGAAAGGACTATCTACATGCAGGGAGTTTAGTGGGGCCCCGAGATCTGACCCTGCAACACTGATTGATGTCCCCCATGCATTACATACTGTAGCATGGCAATATTGTTCCCGAGTGAAAGGGAGCCAGCAGTCACATCTAATTAACCATTCATCAAGAAATAATTGCACTATGCATAAATTAGGGACACCATCATCTTTAAAACAAAAGAAGAATTGATTTGGACCTTGTTCCCAAGGTCTCTGATGATACAAAGTGACGTTCAGCACACCAGGCCTTTGTATCCAATGCCTGTGCCTCCTTACTGGCACCAAATACCATCAGAGTTACTTAATGGAAGCTTTATGCATGGATATGAGGACCAGTGCTTAAAAGCCCTATTTTTATTTATTTTAAATGGAACAATTCTGGATAAAATGTGAAAGGATGTTACGTACATGACATGTGATTCTAAGTTTGTGAAAAGCAAACTCACTCATTTACTTTTATGAGGAAACCAGACAAACTATTTTTGCATGTTAAAGCTTTGAATAAGACAATACTCTGTATAAGTAACCAGTTGTTGTTTCCTCTTAGCACCCATAACACAGGGCTCTGGCGTCAATTTTCCAATCGGAGAGCCACTAAGCCAGCCATACTATCATGATATGAATTCAGCGGTCAGCTTACAGAGGTCATTATCCTCTCCGCCAAGCAGGTAATGGATAATAGTAACACTTTGTAATATCTGGCCACTTTTAGTGGGGCTTTCTGATAATAGGAAAAAACCTGTGGATAGTTTTTGTGTGTCCTGATTCTGGCATGGTGATGGACACATGGTCACATGGCATGGTCACATGTATTGTACATATGATGACTGAGCCTGTCTTGACAGTCATGTTATGTCACCACCAGACCTTGAAAAAGTTGCTGATACATGTGGAACATTATAAGGCTGGGTTCACATCACATTTTTGCATACTGCTGACTAACACGTTTTTGGCAGGAAAAAAAAGGGATCTAAACGTGTGTTAAGGAGTATACATTCATGTCTGATGCCCAAACAGTGTACTTTTTTTTCCTGTGCATCTGTATCCTATTTTTTGGTTGAAAAAAATGTGGGATACTGCGTTTTTCATGTCCTTTAAGGTGTCTATGGATGACATATGCATAAAGTGTTACAGCGTATGCATCAATCTGTCACATCCGTTTTCATGGCCAAATTTGATTTTTAAAATTCTCCATCTTGGTAATGGGTTCAGAAGGTGCAGGAAGCAGAAGTGATAAAAAAAATATCATTTTTTAAAGTATAAAAACAGATGCCAACGTATGTGACGGATACAACGTATACGTCAAAAAACCCTAGTCAAGAATTTGTCAGTATACGTCCGGCGTCTGTAACCCAGCCTAAAGTTCTTTAAAGATGGAGCCAATTGACTGTAATTTGCTTATGTTAAATTATAAAAGATTGTGTCCATGTGATGAAAAATTACAGTATATATTTTCTGTTGGGTAACTACAGACATTACAAGGTCATCTGTGTTGTGGAAAGTTCATTTTCAACAAAGGAAGCGCCTCTTCATAGAACCACCTTTTTTCTTACTGACAGTGATGACCCATACAGTGTTACTGAACGGAAAGAGATACAAGGTTATGTCTATTAAATTAAACATGCAAAGGAAGTTTATCAGAATGGAATGTAAAGCCACCAGAAGAATAAAAGCTTTCTATTTTCTCATTCAAGGGGCATTGGACCTTATTTTTGTTATGCGGCACATACATGTGCACATGCTACAGTTTACTTTTTTCTTTGAGTAGGTTCACTTCATTGAGTTTTCTGATCAGTGTGTACAAAGGTCTGCATTTCTGAAGTGTCATGTATTCTTCACAAAATTCTTCACAAAACTAACTTTTACTTAATTTCACAGTAAAAGACCCAAGACCATTTCGATAGATGAGAATATGGAACCAAGTCCAACTGGAGACTTCTACCCTTCTCCAAATTCACCAGCAGCTGGGAGTCGGACATGGCATGATAGAGACCAAGGTATAAAGCTACATTTTTCAGCACTTTTAAACGTTTTTATCTGGCTCCTCTGAAATGGACAGAAATTATCTGCTGAGCTAAAAAGTTGGTAGAGTGTGCATCTATTGTAATTAACTAGAAAGTTAATTACAAAGCATTGCTTTGTAGTACCTTGTTAGTTTGCTTATGTCTACTTGCACACGGCCGCTGTTTTTTTGCTGTGAGCTAGCCATTGTTTCATCAGCTAATGATGAGAAAAGTTTAAAAAAATCCTAATGTGTTTCAGTGGGCTCATACACAATGCTGTGGTTTCTACAGCCCCGTGTATGAAACTATGAAACGACTGCCCGTACCACAAAAAAGTAAAAACAACGGAAGTTTAATGTATCAAGTAAGAATCCCATTGACATCAGTGTAAATGTTATGTCATCCTTTATGGACAATTAGGCAGGCATCCATTATGCATGCTTTTTTTCAAATGGAGAAAAAGTACTGCAGCCACCGTAATTTTTACCATAAAACAAAACGCGTGTGTGATGGATGCCTGCTTGGCTGGCCATAATGGGATTTTTAGTTTATAAGTTTAACCTTCCTTCTTTACTTTTTTAATGGAGGTAAGGAACGGAGGTTTGAACGGTAGTGTGAACTTAGCCTTGCACACAATTACAATTCTTCAGGATGGTTGGGTGTAACTGATGTATAGTAGGAGCTTACAGTCTTTTTACAGGGATTCTTCTCAATCTGTCTCAACACCTCTGCAGTGACCTCTACTTTCACAAGCAGGTACTTGCAGCAGCTCAGTTTCAGAGAACATGAGGAAGAAGTTTTCATGGTTGCTGCAAGGGCCCGTTTCAATATTGTGCCTGTCATCACTGGGGGTAATGTACCATTGACAGACAGCCCCATGTAATAAATGTAGCTCACCAACATAGCATTGTGCTGCTGACTCCAGTTCTCTATCCCAACCTCACATGCACACACCTTATATCAGGACCCCTTTTCCTGATTTCTCTGCTTTCCCTCCTCCTGCACAAGGAGGAGCTAACGCGTATTGATTCCATGATGATAATCTACACATGCAGGGGGCGGGGCCATCTAACCTTCCTCCCGTACACTCTCCAATAACCTGCAGTGCTGTATAATAGGGAACAGTGAACTGCTCCAAAGATGTTACAACTGATGCAGCATATTTTATATGGATTATATCCACTGCTATGCACATGACTAGAATGATCTGTCTTAAGCAATTGCACAATAATGAATTAGATAGTCCCAAAAAATTGTGGACAAATGATTAATATTAATAATCACCATTTACTATATAAAAATTCTACCAGTGCTATGCTATAGAGTATTTCATTTTAGTCTTGTCGTTGACATGAATGTCAGTTTACAATAACTGACACTTATTAGCTGGTGGTTATTCCCAGGTCTGCTTCATGCCTCAGAACTACTAACACTTCACACTTCTCCTCAGAGAAATTAATATTTGATTAAACATATTATTTTCTAAAAATGGAGCTTAAATAGTTTGATTTTATTATTCACAAAATGTTATGTTCTTTCTAAAGTATGCAGAGTTATCACCAAGATGGCTGCCACTGGAAACTACAAGTCCCATTATCCTTTAGTTCTCAGTAACTCCTCCTACCTCTTATGCTCTGCTCCAGTGATGATGTAACAGGTTTTCTTGCTCTGTTACCATAATAATGCTGTGTAACTGCCATCACCAAAACAACGGCCATACTGGATGCACTGCAACCATCCGACTACAGTCAAACATAGTGGTGCTCACATGACCTGTCCAGGCAGGTTCTGGACATGTGATGTGGACATGTGACCTGCGGCCATTTTCTGTCCTGTGTCTTCTCTGTGCGGGGAAATTAACGGACTGATTAAAGGGCCAGTAGCCTTTTAATTCTTCATTACAGCAAATGTCAACAGCATTTTTCTGCTAAGGGGAGCAAAATTTTAAATGACAACTAATACAACATATAAGCTCATATTTTAAGGACCATTTGTATATGAATTATGCTGATTTCAGATTACCCCTTTAATTGTATTATGCTATTTGTATTATCTGAGCTTGTGTCCTTAATGTAAGGAAATGTGATCTCTAAATGTCCTTGAGCAATCACCCTTATCATAGTATTTATGAATATAAGATCAAGGTCTCGGCAGGGCAATTGCTAATGCTCAGTTAGAGATCACATGACCCTCCATCTGCAGCTATTTTATGGACAGGAATGTTTGGCGGATGAGGTAAAAGACAGGATGCTTCACTTGTGATGCATAACTTTTAATACATATATAGTGGAATATCCTGCCCCCCACACTTGTACATACATTACAAAAACATGAAGTAAAGTGGCCAACCCCTTTAACTATTCTATTTTTTTACATCCCCCAAGTGCTATATTCACAGTAAGTGTTTGAACGGGAATGTGAATGAACTTTGATTAGCAGATTCTTTCTGTTGTAATGCAATTTATAGGTTTCTGAAAAGAACCCAAGCATCCATCAGAATGGTTGTCCCGTTTCCCCCTAGTTGAGGTAGAAATAGACTTACCGCTCAGATTGATGGTGTAACAGTGAGGCCTTTGTTAGAAAAAAGTGAACTTTGTGTTTTGGAAATGCATCCTTTCCATCATCAGGTCCAAAAGGACAAGATGTCAGGAAGGGAGAAGTTTCCATCTAACTTGGAGATGTAGAAGTTGACAGGGTGTCACAGGAAACAGAAGAGGGGAGCTGACAGCTTGCAAAGATCAATCTGTAATGGCATCGGATATTTCAGACACAAGGGTTGGGGGATCACTGTCTGGGGGATGGCAATCAGAAGATTCTTCAGCTCTACCACTAAAAAGGGCAATTTTGTGAATCAGTCCCCCAACCTACTTAATAAGGCACCAGGTGAAATATTTCCTTCATTGGAAGATTAAGTAACCAACTGATGGACCTGAAAATGCTTGTTTTGTAGTTTTTCCAATTATTAAATATTAAGGGCATGTGCCCATGTTTCTTGGCATTTACTCCAAATAAGGATGTAGTAACAAGAAATAGTTGAATTTTCAACACTGTGATTCACAAAGTATTAGAAAGCATGTATTTATGTAAAACTGGAAAAGTCACTACATAAGAAATATGGGGAATTTATTATCCCTCCTGCACGAAAAATGTCTGAAATGTGGTCTAGGTAAAAGGCGGTGTGTTGAACAATATATAGTCTGCACAAAAAATTAAGAGGCCGAAAAGAAGAACCCGACAGCATTAAACTGTGACACAACTCATCATCATGACAATGACTAATCAGGTGCAGCTAAAGATTAGTTTTCTGGAGGTCTGCACCGTTGGACCATGCAATACGTTGATAAATTCCCCTGATATGTTTTAGAGTAAAAGTTTGCATCTATAAGCAGTTCTGAGCTTTCTCCTTCTTCGAAATTCTGATTTACTGCATTTCCTCTAATTAGATAAAATCAGCCAAGTCTAAAGGCTTAGAGGTACTTTAACTCCAGTGCATTAACAAATCAATTGTAATTGACTTTTCAGGCGATTAGCCTGATCATCCTACCTGCTTACGAATAACAAAAAGCCTTATAAAATATTGGAAGAAGTTCATTAAGTACATTATATAGAATGACAAATCGCTATGTCCTATTATTAATAAGTAAACTCAACAAATTAAAAAGTCAAAGTTGCATTGAAAAACTTACTGCTGTTATTTTTTTAGGTCCACTTTATGCTTACTTCCAATTTTCCTCCATTTTCTTGTACATTGCAACATCTGGACATGATGCAGTTCTGCTAAGTAGACTGTAAAGTACAAATGTAAAGTATAAAAACTTTTGCCTAACTCTGCATTAAGCAAAAATAAGCAATCTACACTAATTAGCTATCTGCAGGTGTTTACCTACTAGCAGATGTTTTACCTTGCCCCCTAGGCTGCTCTCTTTTTGTCATGCTATCTGGTAACCATGGGAAACCATACAGGATAGCTGGAGAAGAGAGGAGGCTTGTTAGGAGGGGCAGTAGTTGAGGAGTGCAAGGAAGCAGGACCTGGAGTACCCTTAGCTGATGTTGCAACCAGGAAGTGCTGCCCACATAAGGAATAGCTGAATATGGTTTTATAAGAAGGGATGATAGATATACCAGGCTGTATAGGTGTCATATAATTCTTTGTCTTGCTATGCTGTAGGTCTAGTGGAGTGTATGTACGCTGCAATGTTTTATATTACCTTCCTGCTTGATCCAATCCGTCAACTTGATCCAATCCGTCAACCAGCTATAGCCTGCTCCTTTTCTTAAATTTCCTGTGCTAGAGTCAGATCTGTCTACCTTACTGCTGCCTGTATACTGATCCAGTGTCTGGCCACACCCCCTGCAACATTGTGCACGCTCCTGGATCCTGTGCATGCTCATTTAGCTAGTGCACATTCTTGACACTTGTATCATGCTGCTGCTCCTGCTTCCTGACATGGGTGGGTCCACTTGGAAGTGTGTGATGATTGGTGCATTTTAAAGACCACACTCCCGAATGCATCACGGTAACTAAGGGCAGCTCTGTGATGCTCTGTGTTTTGGCAGATTTCACTCTTACTTTTCTCAACCCTGCTTTTTGAAAATGAAGATTTTACTGAGGAACTCAGAGTATATGTTTTTATTGGGCCAAACAGGTAGGAAATTTGGAGGTTTCACAAAAAGAAATAGTGCAATCCCTTCCCTGTGTGACAATAAAGAGTTGTCTTTATTCATTAGAATTAGAATTAGGATTAGAAACAATGTCACACCTTTGTATTGGTTGTGCGTGGTACTGGAGCTTAGCAAAGATACTAAGCTTTGTGAAGTTAAAGGAAACCTACCATTTAGAATTGTGGGGTAAGCTGTAAGTACCGAGCACCAGCTCAGGGTGAGCTGGTGCCGGTACTTACTTTCGTTAGTGTTATAAACCGCGGTATTACGGTTTTAACACTTTTTAAACTTTAGAGCAGAAGGGGCTTCGGCGCTGCGTGCGCAACGTCTCCGCTATTTCCTGTGTAGGCGCGCGCACGATCGTGCGCACGCAGCGCCGCCGCAGCGCTGAACCTGTGTTTATATTATACACCATCTCTTCAGTAGCCGGGAAACAATGAAACCGGGAAAACCATTATGTATTTATGAATTCAAGTGAAAAAGAGAAGTATTGTAGGATACCAGAAGAAAGGAAACATGATAAAGAATGTATTCATATGATTATATGCAGCTATGCTCTTCTGTCAGCTATATGATACAGTACAATTCAAGGACAAGAATTGTGCATTCATAAGCTGGATGGCTCTTACTGTTTCCATCTCACTAAATAAATATCACACTTAGGTCATTAAGAAATTATGGAATACTTGGTAAGACTTGTCTGCCTCAAATAGAGAACTCGGCTTAAGAGTTGAAGTAGTAATAGTCAGAAAGAAATATACAAAAGTACTTCACCCTATAAAAAGTCTTTCATTCCAGTGCTGTTGGCCTGGAAACTGGGACTTGAAAGGAAAAGGTGACATTATGACAATTGTTCTCCCAACAGCACATAACCATTGATGCTAGTGATTGGTAAATCCATCACTCGAATAATGGACATGATGTCATCACTTCTGGACTGATGGGGGCCAGGAGCAGCAGTGACTGGCTGTACTGGGACAGGGGAACTTTGGAAGTGCATTAAGTTTTTCTTGGATTTGTGCACCTTTTAATATTTCTGAAAACCCTTCTTGCTAATTTTGCCATGGATTATCCATATTAAATATATACACTGCATGTCTATTCTTGTACTCGGAAAGTTGAACTCTAGGCTCCTAAATTGTGAATGTTTGTTTTTAATATTCCAATAATTTCTTGTTCGTCTCTTGTGATATATTTTTAGACTTTGTATCTCTCCTGGGATTGTCTGCCTTTGGCCTTGTGGTACTTGGTTGCTTAGCCCACTCATTTCTTGGTTAAAGTACAACATGTAGAATAGAAAAACAACCTCTTTAATGGCAAACCGCTATAAATGGAAAATATGCGGATGTTTCAGAGAATCAGAAAAGGTTCACTGTTCACTTTACTCAACATCGGATGTAAACAACCAGCATTATTAACACAGCTATTGAACCTCACATTCTAGCACATAGAGACCACCTGCCTGCTCTTGTCTATAATTTAGAATCAGAAATTCTCATGTGTTTTATGGTGATTTATATTTACAGATTAACCTTCGCCTATCATGTGCCATTAATAAATACTTCTGTCTTATAATATACATTTGTAGTAAACATTATTGACTCCCCTCATATAGCAAATAGCATAATCAGTCAGCAAAAAGTACAGACAATCCCCGGGTAACGTACAAGATAGGTTCTGTAGGTTTGTTCTTAAGTTTAATTTCTATGTAAGTCGGAACTGTATATTTCATGATTGTATCCCCAGCCAAAATTTTTTTGATCTTTGTGACAATTAGATATAAAACTTTTGGGTTGTCATAAAAACCAGGATTAACAATACCTATTAATTGCAGACACCTTTGTTAACTGTTACAACTGATCATTGTAACCTACGTCTAAAGTACAGTAAATTACCAACATCCTGAAGGCCGTTTGTAACTTGGGGTTGTCTGTAAATTGGGTGGTTTTAATTGGGGGAATTTATCAAGCACTGAATCATTGTGTGCCAGTGTGTTTTGTTATCTACAGCCACCAAGGTCCCCCAAGGTTGTGGCAGATATACCATGAGACTTTGGCTTCTTTGTCAGGCACACAACCAAGTGGTCAGAAAGTTGTATGCCAAGCTGGGCCCCTCAAATTATCTCAAACAATAGAAAAACTTTGGAGAGAGCTGAAATCTCCTAATTGGAAAGGGACCCTTGCAAATAATCATGAGATTGAAAAGATTGCTTTGGAGGAATAGAATAAAATAAAAGCAGACAGGTACAAAAAGCTTACCAGGTTTTTGCTTGGTGCCAACTTGTGTAGCCAAGTAGTAGGGAAGGTACATGACTATAATATATATACTATATGTTTCTTCAATGACTGTAAGTATGGGAACAGGTCAACTTTTGTGTCTAATATATTGTGAACATGTTATTAAAATGTTCTAATTATAGAATGTTGGCACATATCGACTTTGCCTCTGAAGGTAATGGATATCTAATTCCAAGCTACCAAGGGTGGCTATAATGTTGACTCCAACTTTAACAATTCTGCTGGATCAGCTGAAGGGCAAAGCATAGTTACATAAAATCATTTTTTTCTTCTGGAGTACAAGAATTTAAAGAGGTTCTCCAGAGGTTGAAAAACATGACTGTTTTATTTCAAAAAGAGCTCCTTGCCTCACCATAAGTGTGTGGTATTGCAATTAAGCTCCATTCATCTCTTTAGAGAGGAGCTGATATACCAGCACAAACCATGGCCAGGAGTGGTGCTGTTTTAGGAAGAAATCAGCCATGTTTCAGCCAGATTGCAAAATAAGAAGTGCACATTAACCGGTTCGCGACCGCCCGCCGTGTATTCACGGCGGCGGTCGCGTCGCGCTGCATGGAGAGGGCTCACGGGCTGAGCCCTCTCCATAGCCGGTAAGTCTTTGCTGCATATTGCAGCAAAGGCTTACCGGTAACATCCGCGATCGGTGCTAGCACCGATCGCGGGTGTTTTTGCAGCGTGGGCTGCCGGCAGCCTCAAACAGATAGCGGCGCATGGGCGCCGCCATCTTACCTGGGATCGCCGCTCCCCGTGACGTCATCGGGGGGCGGCGATCTGTCTCCATGGTAGCCTCGGGTCTTCCGAAGACCCGAGGCTATTTCGTTTTAACCCCTTCATTACAATGTGCTGATAGCACATTGTAATGAATGAGGAAGAAAATCCCCATATACTGCCATACTGTAGTATGGCAGTATATGATAGGATCAATCAGACAACCTAGGGTTAAAGTACCCTAGGGAGTCTGAAAAATAGTATAAATAAAAATAAAAAAAAGTTTAAAAAAAAAAAATTATAATAAAAAAACCTAAAATTTCAAATCACCCCCCTTTCCCTAGAACTGACATAAATATAAATAAACAGTAAAAATCATAAACACATTAGGTATCAACGCGTCCGAAAATGCCCGATCTATCAAAATATGATAACTGTTTTTCAATGCGTTTAACCCCGTAACGGAAAATAGCGCCCAAAGTCGAAAATGGCACTTTTTTGCCATTTTGAAAAATCTAAAAAAATCTATAAAAAGTGATCAAAAGGTCGTACAGTCCTAAAAATGATATCATTGAAAATATTATCAAATTTCGCAAAAAATGACACCACCCACAGCTCAGTACACCAAAGTATAAAAAAGTTATTAGCGCCAGAAGTTGGCAAAATTAAAAAAATTATTTTTGTACAGGAGGTTTTAATTTTTGTAAATGTATGAAAACATTATAAAACCTATACAAATTTGGTATCCCCTTAATCGTACCGACCCAAAGAATAAAGTAGACATGTCATTTGGGGCGCTCAGTGAAAGACGTAATATCCAAGCCCACAAGAAAATGGCGCAAATGCGTTTTTTCACCATTTTCATTGCATTTGGAATTTTTTTCCCGCTTCCGAGTACATGGCATGGAATATTTAATACCATCATTATGAAGTGCAATTTGTTACGCAGAAAACAAGCCGTCACACAGCTCTTTACGTGTAAAAATAAAAAAGTTATAGATTTTTGAAGGTGGGGAGTGAAAAATGGACATGAAAAAACAGGAAAGGGCCCGGTCCTTAACCGGTTATAATGCTAAGAGAAAAATGTGTCTCTAGTCCTGTTTTTCCCATCCCTTTTAGCTGTGTGTCTGATAGATGGATAAGACACACTGATAAGTTTTCAAATGACTTAATTTACCTCTAGTTTGCATTTATCAGCTAAATATTCTCCACATTTGTTAGGAATTAATCATTAGAAGGTCGTTAGAAACTCTGCTTACTGCAGGAGAAGAAAGGAGTAAAATAAGGAAGCCTTTTTCTTTAATAAAGTATATTGCTAAGTTTACTATTTATCACCTGCTAATAACTTCTGCAATAAAATAAAAAATAGTTTTACTGGTTTTGTTTTGCTGAAGCAAACATGTAATGTAAAATGTCCTGTATAAATCTATTAACAATAATGGTCGCTTATTGAGGATGGTCACAGAGACGCATGTGTGCCTAAAGTTTCCCATGCTCCCTGACTACTATCCTAGGACATGGTATTAGTAGTTGATCAGTGGGGTTGTAACACCTGCACCCCTGCTGATCAGTTGAGTGCGGCGTTACTGATGTACCGCTATACTACAGTCAGAATCTTAAAGCCAATGCTCCATCAGTAATGTTTTGGTGCACCTGCAATGCCAAATTGCTTATAGACTACAAATTGAGCTGTCTCAGGGTGCAGTCACATGTTGCAGTTAAAACTGCATCGCAATTAGTTTTGAGGTGGTTTTAGGTGCAGTTTTGTCAATTTATTTTGAAGGAGAAACCTGTTCCACAAATTTAATTCACCCGTCTTTTACTTGTTAAAATATGTAATACCACCTAAAACCACCCCAACACTAATTGCGATGCAGTTTTAACTGCAACGTGTGACTGCACCCTCAGACCGCAGCACCCTGGTCCCACCCCTACCAGTCAACTACTATCAACATATTGATTGGTGATTAGACATCGATGAGCAGAGAGAACCTGTTTAAACTGGCCGATAAACCTAAAGAGAACATTGTTACTGCTTCAAAATATAGGAATATACGTGGACTTCCTTTTCACATTTAAGTGTGTACATTTTGGTGACTAAAGTTGGACATCTTTAAATCCTTCCTATTATATGAAAGTGTTTTCTTTAACATGCCATATGGATTTGCAATCAATCAGCGATAGCTAAAGCGTGACCTCAAATAAGGTGAAAGAATGAAGTATGCATCCGAGCTGCTGCCCTGAGGCTCACACTGCAGAGGCAAGAGGTCAGAAACTCCACTCTTACTACTTCAGTGTCTTTCCACACCTGCAATGTAGAGCAGCACAACACTTCGCCAGAATGGAAATCATCATTACAGATATATATTTTGTAAATGTTGAGAAAATTTTGTCCTTAACATGAACTCATGAGTCATTGCGGAAAAACTAATTATTAACAACAATAGCTGTATTTCATACTATAGTGTTGTCATTTACTTTTACTAACATGTGGAACCCCCTCTTGCCATGTTACTCTTTTGCTAGAATTTTGTTTTTACTTGTTATATACAACAGACCCCAGTGTTACACAGTTTTCTGCTGAATTACACAAGAAAACTGTGGTTAAATTCAAGTTTTACTGGAAAAGTACACAGCACAGTCCTTTTTATACAATCTTCTCCTATCTCTCATCCTTTCTACTTTATTTTAAAATAAAGACTAGACTTCTGGGAACTGTGATGTTAAGAAAATCTGTGATAGAATCTTTAATGTCCAATGCTCATTGTTTAACAAAAGACTGAAAGAGTTATTGCTGGCTCTGTCAATAAAATTCAGTACATTGCACTTTAGGAGGGCATGTGATCACCCCCCCCCCCCTCCATTATTGAAAGTGTCTACAGTAGGTATGTGAACATTTTTCAAGTCCATAAGGCAATGGAAGAAAACCTCATCTTTTACATTATGTGGATGAATATGTGCCTGTTGCTTACCTAGGAAAGTATGGTACCAGAATAACATGGGAAGAAAGCAACAGTGTGATGCTCTGGGCTACTTTCTGTTGAAAAACTTAGTATTCTGTAGTTCATGGGGTTTTTAAGTACCAAGTACCTAAATATCACTACAGACCAAATTCGTTAATGTATGGAGGCTTGTCAGATTCAGTTGTGTTTGCTGAGAGATAGGGCTACATGCACTGCTTAAGGCGAAGCTGGTGACAGGTTCCGATAGCCTATGCCAGTGATGGCGTACCTTTTAGAGACTGGTGTGCAAACTACAACCAACAGCCACTTATTTACCATCAAGTGCCAACATGACAATTTATACAGTAACTTCAGACTACTGCAGTAAATTTAGACGATCATTGTAGCTTCTCTCCAGGGTCTCTCTATACAGGAAGAACCATGGGACCAGCAAACGGACCTCCAAAGAAATTCCGACCCTGTTCACACCTTTTTACACTTGCTGCAATTCCAATCAGTCAAGGATGTGTCACCGTAAAAGAGCATTGGGAGCAACATCTCAAGTTGTCTGGGACTGCAGGAAGATTCTAGTCCGACTCCGAGTGCCATAGGTTCGCCATCAGTGGCCTATGCTATGCTCATTTTAAAAATCCCTTTGTCAGGCGGGGGTGGGGCAGCTGCAGCTTGTGTGTCTCATCATGCATTCTTCCTCTCCTCCAAACCATCCCCCACCACTGCTTGCTCAATGCGCATTGCACTTGACTGGAATAGTATGCAGGGTGGAAGGAGGTGAATGAGTGTGGAGAAGAGTGAGACACAGACAGCTGTGTTCTGCCCCTTCCCCCCACAGGTAATGTGAAATAAAGTTTTATAAAGTAGTGGCAGTATTCAGAATTTAACAATTTTTCATCACACGGTTACGTTTTACCTTGAAATAGAATAAAAGTTACGTTTTAGGCCTGACCTAAAAGGCTTTACTCTGTCTCAGGACAGAATTGTAAATAAGGTTAATTGTTGCCTTGGCAGTCCTAAAAGGGCTATCTATCTTGTAGTATTGTTAGTATTCAGAATGCTAATAGAGGGATTTTAAAATCAGCATAGCATAGGCTATTGGAACCTGTCACCAGCTAAAAATTACATTTCTAGTTCACTTTAAGCAACAACCATAGCCAAGACTTGCCAGTAAGGGACATTATTTGTTATTTTATTCGACACATGAGAATATTGTTTATTGTTTACATGGACTCCACATTAATTGCTTAGTTGTCCTTCATCCAAATGGTTAACTCCAATCCTGGTGTTAGTCCACACCTTGCAGCATTCATTCCAAATGACCATTTGTCTGACTAGGGGAACTAAGCAAACATATCTTATTTTTCATTCTGGCGGTTAATTACTTGTGGTTGAAATGACATCATTCAACAACTGTTACGGGATCAAGCCCATATGCCTTGTCATATGGACAAATAACTATTTTAATCATGTCTTTGGATACAGCAATTCAACCTCCTTATCTCTAGTGTGCTCCAATGTAAATGTAAAAGCTGGATAAAATGCTTTTCCTAACGATATTGTACATGCTTTTCCTAGAAAAAAATTGAAAGCATGAACCTTTTTAGAATAAATAAAGGTACCAAATCCTGGTTTAATTACCATCTGCTTGATTTGCATAAAATGAGTGTTTGTTTACCTCCCTTCTAGTATCTTGGTTTACTAACTACAGTATGCACACATTTCAATTATTTTTATTATTATTATTTTGTATTGCTAGCCTACACATGCTGACACTTTTCACCATTGTCAAACAGTTCCTCTAACATTTGGTACAAGAAGCTCTAGATCTGGAATATCATGTCTAAATCTGATAAGCTACTAATGATAGTCTGAACTGTAAAACAAACATTGCAATTAATCTGGATGCATTGCCAGGCACTGACTCTATTTCCAGTACATGTTCCTAGATGGAAGCATACTTTTCATTTAGCTTTCCTAGAACTCTTGTGTTGGAATCCTTTTTAAGAACTGCAACCTTAGTTGATATCAGCAGAGGGAACATATGGCTGTCTGCTTGTAGGAAGCAAAGCAGGTGTCTGCAGTGAGCAGGTGTTGCTGTAGATGTTTGAACTTGCCCCCCATCACCAGTTGACTGCCATGACTTCCCCTTAACAGGTGGCTAGAGGCACTTGGCTGACCATGTGATGTTTATCGTGGGAGCTACCAGGGATGGCTGACGGCTGCAGGCAGGGGAAGAAGGGCCTTTCTTTATCGCTTTGATGAGAATATTGCCCAAGCTCATGTCTCATTAGTGTTTCCTTAGGTCCTCTTGGAAGAGAACAACAGTTTAATTAGGAGCTCCCGTAAAACACGTTCCCTCACACTTTTCCCCCTGCAGCGTTTTAGCACATCAGAGTCCATCCGAGTTGCCCTAGGCAGAGTCAAACAGATATACATCTGGCATTCCAATTGTGCAAGCTGTCAGTGCATACGCAGGGCCTCACACCAGTTTCCCCTTCCCTCATCTACAGATTTAGCTTCACTTCAAGGAAATATTTATGTGTGTGGTTAAGAGATGGAGGGCCACAAGAGTCCATTGCGTACTGGTAATTAAAAAAAAGCTTCTAACCTTGATAACTAATCATATATAGCAGATTACCTCCAAATGGGCTACATTCATGTCCGACTCTTATAAAAATGGGTTTTACTTCTGCCAAGGCTTGATTTTAGAAAGCAAATGTATAAATGCCACACTAGTGCAGAGGAAGAAGATCAGGTTATCTAGCAAAGAAGGTAGAACTAACTGCATAGGTTGCCCATATGGAATGTCTTCACACACACACCAGCTTAAAATGTAGTCAACCATTTTTGTAATTGAATTTAAGAGTATACCAATCTGTAAAACCCTAATTACCTTATTTTGACAATTGCTTTGTTATGACGCAACTGTTTTACATTCTGTGTTGTATACTATATGCAACAGCTCATAGGCATCCACAAGTTATATAAAACGACTGTTGCTTTGCATTGAAAGACTTGCTTACAAAATAAAAGTTGCTTTAATTCTGTTTTGTCCTAAAATATTTGCACCAACCTTGTTCCACTTGGAGCTGTACCCTTCTGGAGCTAGAATGGTGGGATCAAGTATTATTTGAAACTTATTTTAATACAATGCTGTCAGAGCCTGACAGATACCTTGGGTGGACCATAAGCCACATATTTCTTTACTTCCATTTTGAGGTATCTAATGGGCTTCCACTAGACTTCACTATTCCATACTGAATCATCCAGAAATACAATGTTTATTGTCGCTGGGTATCATGAATGCCACAGAATAATGGATATCCATTACCCTACATGTATAATTATATAAGAAGATAAAACACTTGGTATCTTTATAGTTTACTGTACATTTTTTGTGAAAGATGCTGCTTTCTTAATGAATTATTAGTATAATATATTCTAATTAAATTAATATATATCCATACTTGGAAATATACAAGGCAGTGAGGAACTAGAGCAGTGGTGGCGAACCTATGGCACTGGTGCCAGAGGCGGCACTCTGAGCCCTCTCTGTGGGCACCCAGGCCATCACCCCAGCAATGAAGTTTACCAGACAGGACTCAAAGAATCTCCCTACAGAATGACAAGAGTATGTACTCACTGATTCAATCAGTTTTCATGAATCTATAGTAAGGCTATATCTGCAAAGCTTTTGGGGCATATATACTAAGAAATTCACCTGACCCATTCTTGTACTATTAGGCTAAACAATGGCTAAAAATTACAAGACCTTAATAACACTGCTTACCACAAGTAAGAGGATACAGTGAATGTGAATATAGAAATTTAGGAAAACCAGGCAGGGCAATTTTGAAGATATCTGACCATTTTTTTACTATAGTGTCATATGCAAAAATCATTAAGCCCCATTCATTCTTTGTAACATCACATACAGCATTTACAGGTCAGTCAACCAGAAACAAGCAGTGGAAAATGGAGGAGGTCGAGGCTTCTGACTGTTGTTGGCTTAAGATGAAAATGGAAGGTGAGAACTTGGAGAGTTACATTTATTTTGACGTCCGCTCAGGGCTCATGCATGTGTAAAAAATATGACCGGTGAAATGTGGTGACTCAGAGCAGCCTTTGAAAAATCCTAAAAATTAACTAAAATGTTCTTCTGGGTTCTGTTAAGGTTTCCACCATTTCAAAAACAACCGTAGAACAGGTGTGAATGTGGCCTAATTTGGCATTTGATGAGTTGTAATGTGAATTGTAAATATCATGGTGTGGAAGAGATGAAGTGACTTTATTCTTTCTCATTTTAACCATCACAGTTACACAGCCTTCTACAATATGCAGCATAATCATATGGCCTCCTGAACTTGTGATGTGAAACTTGATGGGGTCATGTCAATCTTGATTGTCATCCCTTATGCATCGGATAGGAGATAACAATCTTATTGGTGGGTTTGCTGGGACTCTTGCTGATCATGAAGAGGACCACACAGTTCAAGAGAATGGGGGTCATATTCCCAATAATTGAATGAGCATCCATGCTTCTGCTCCATTAAGTACTATCGGAGCGCCAAAAATTGGCAAACATGTCACTCTCTCATTGACAGCCAGAGATAGCTGATCAGCTGTTATCATCTATCCTAGGGTAAAAACGAGGTCCAGAAGTAGAATGATTGTGAGGCGTTTTCTGGGTAGGGAGAGGCAGTTTTTAGCGAGACATTGTACTTCATGCTGAGAAGGGCTTTAAGTACAACCAGCACATGACTACTTATTAGTCAGTGCTTTACATAGGCTGCATGTCAGGCAGTGTTTACTTATTCACCCACAAGTTAACTGTGACATCTTTCTTCTTGTTTAAGAATGAAATTCAATCTTTGATAGATTCTGTCTTTTGTGATGGCCTGTAAACCGCAGAATGGAGCAATTGTGCTATTGGAACATATTCTGTTACTTACAGTCTTGTGACTACCGAAGACAGGCACAATATGGCATTCAGAAGCCGTGTATATAGGCCATTTGTACACTTGTCCATTGCTACATACAATAGTGGTTGGATGTCTTAACAACAGTAGACAACACACCAAGAGAGGCTTGACAGCACTTGGGGCAAATATTTGCTTAAACACTGTTTTGTCCTATTGGCTTTTAAGCTTTTGTCTGTTGGCTAAAGGATGTTTTATGTACTTATTTGTATATGAAAACAGTTGCTATATAACAGCTTCATAACACTGTTGCATGTTGCTAAAATTTTTCTGGCTTATTGCATTTTGGACTGTGTTGAAAGAAATTCTGGTGTTGAAACAGACTATATTATTTTAATGCACTGTGTAAGGGAGTAGGAATCAACATTATGGTTTGAAAAACACATGCAAAATAAGGTTTGCCCCATGACAAAAGCCCAAAGGACCAAATAATATTTAGAAGGATAAATTGGGTGTTTTAGTGTGTCAGAACTTTTTGTTTATCTGCTCCTAAACAATTAATATAATAGATGTGTAATTTTACTTTCAATTGTTTCCTATGTGCAACAAAGCTTTTATGATATTGAAACTGTTGTGTAAAACTTTCCTTCAAGCCATATACCAGGAATGCCAAAGCTGCTTAAAGGGGTTTAAGAAAAAAATTCTCAAATTTCAATCCCCTAGTGAGGTTTACACAATAAAGATAGTTTTTAACCTCTTACTTTACAATTTTACTCAGTTTTATTGTTGTTTTAGCTCCTATCATCCCCTAGGCTGCTCAGTATAAAATTCCAGAGTTGTTTAGTGGGGACACTTTGATTCCTTTAGTTCTGTGTGCTGACAATGTGCTTGGATTATCAGGGTACAGGTTTATTTACACTTCCATTTAGCCTCTGGACATTTGACTAGTATCTGACCCATAGAAAAGAGAGATGAGACAGATCAGGGATGAGAGATGAGATCCATGAGATTTATATTACACATGAGATTTCCCACTCTGCTATCACAGCCATTGCATATTGTGAGCCTGCTGTGCCTCCCTGTGTGTGTGAGGCAGAGAGGTCGGGGGTGGAGGCAGAGAGGAGCTCAGTGCACCGTCAGACAGGAGAACAATATGTCTGCTGACCCCACATTCAGAAGATCCAGGGTCGGGTCCAAGGGCAACCAAAATTGTTTATACCAGGACTGATAGAGACAGGTTGGAATTATATATGTGAAATGCTGTGTTTTTGTTGATAACATTGAATTAGAGAATGTTTGTTTGTTTTATTTTGTTATCATGAGTACATTTAAGAATCTTGTCTTCATGGGAATACCCCTTTAAATATGGCCTATATTTTATTACATTGTAGCAGACCCATACAAAGTCTATATAAATAAAAAAAGACACATGATCTTATAGATACATGTCTTTTAACTATGCTGTGTATAAGCAAGCACACTGACAAAAATTCTTTTTGGGCTCTTTTTACACTGCACATGTGGGGACGTATATCTGGTTGCACGTTTGCAGTATGCAGCGCTAACCCCTCCTCCTCTGCAGAAAGCTACGGGCTATCCAGGCTACGACTAGGTGAACACACTGTGAAAGTAGCCTTGCAGGGCAGTGATGATTTGGGTTAAAAGCCTGCATCCCCATTGGAGGAAACACACTTTAATATAATCTGTATTTAAGTTTATTCTGGGAATCATCAGTTCTTAAAGGGTTGTTCACTTTCAGCAAACAAATGTTATTGTTTGTATAAGTAGTAGATTTTCCAAAATACTTTCTGTAGCAACTGCTCATGATTTTCTAGATCTCTGCTTGGTTTTATTCTATAGGAAGCTTCATTGTTTACTTCCTGTGGGTAGACATTGGTCAAGTGATGTCACACAGGTGTATGACTCTGATTATTCTCTGTGAAACAATCCTTGCACATGTGTGACATGATTGACATGACTGATGCTTCCTTAATATGATGTGAATAGAACCTTAGAAATAAGGGCACACTGACATCAAACACAGTCTATTATTCTCCTCTCTTCTGTAGTAAGTATGTTTTTTTTGTAAGCACCATTATAGTCCAACCCAAGGAAACTGTTTTGCTTTTTCATGACATACATATCCATAAGGGTAGCTTAAAGAGAGTTCTCATTGATATCAGAGGCTTTTCTGAGCAGCATGCCAACTTATGAGAACTAACCCTTTGGATGGGCAGTTGGCAGAACTTGGAACCTGATGGGAATTCAGACAGTGGTGAATACAAAGACTTTATTATACTGAGGCTCGCCACTGTTTCACTCCTTGTATGAGGGCTTTGTATAATGCTATAATTGTATAATGTTAAATGCCTTGCAACCAAACCGATTGTGTCTCTGTGTCACTATGCATATTATTAGACGTTTTGCGTGTTTGCATCTTTTTTAACCTGTATATGTGTCTCATAGAATCTGTCGTTATTTTATATTGGTACTTTAATTTGAGTTGAAAAGATAAAATAGGCTACATACTTACTGGCTCCTGTGAGCTGAGATAAAACACTTAAGTTATATTCTTCTATTGTTTATAGTAAGAAAAGAAAGTCAACATGTTTTATTAATGCTTTATTCTGACTGGGAAGAACTGATAGTTTTGTACTTCAACATTCTGGTCGCTGCAGAATATTTAGCGCAATTCAGAGAATCTGAGAAATAATGGATACATGAATTACTCCAATGAAATGCCTGTCTGGTATGATAGGAATGTGATTTTGGTTTAATAGGCTGAAGACAAGCAAACTGTTATTGAAATCCTCGTCTAGAGGCCAGTCATTTGTGCTTGTTCGTCTGCCTGTCACATTGAAGTCTGATAACCAAACTAAGAAGGGCGCATAGCTGTGACTAACCGTATCCTGAGAATGAAGATATACTGAGATATATTGTGGATAGTGAGGATCTATGACTTTAGGCTATGGGAAACTAAATTCTTAAATCATATTAGCCATAACAATGCAAACATAATAGGTCTGCTAATGACTGATACGCTCCCCTTACCTGCTTGGATCCTGATACCTTGTTGTATTACTTTAAACAGATATGTCCCCAACAATGAAGAAGCCTGAAAAGCCATTGTTTAGTCCAACATCTCCGCAGGATTCTTCAAGACTCAGCACTTTTCCCCAGCATCATCATCCGGGGATTCCAGGAGTAGGACATAGTGGTAAGGGCAACTATACTGTCATGTAGTCTAGTCTTTCCCTCCAAAAAATTAAAGGGTCGCACTATATAATTCAATATTACTAAAGATAGAATGATTGCCTGCAAAAGATCTACTATGAACGGGAGCAATGTATGCTGGTATTGCCTCCTTGGAGAGTAAACCCCTGTGAAGATAGTCTACAGGGGAATTGCAGCTATAATGCAGTCAGTTGTCTTTGTGGTAGCTCTTCACACTCAAGTTTGTGTTAGACACTTGTTCTACCAGACCCTGTCTGAGACAAATCGATTACTCAAATGTCGGCAATTTCTTTCTGTTCAGCTTGTTTCTCATACATATACATGAACAATGAATTATATAAATCTTTATAGTTCCATCACTATGTAGTTACATGAAGTCATTTTTGTCATTAAAATAGTAAAAATTTACAGACCAATATTTTACAAGTAATGTGAATCTCTGTCATACATTGAGGTCAGTGCAGCAGACCATAGACTTACTAGTTATTTCAGGTACAGTGGGTGAAATTAAGTTACACATATGTTTTTGTTTAATGAGTATTGGGATATCCTTGCTCCGTTTACTTCATTAAGTTAACTTCATTTTTCTTTCAAGGCTCGGAGCCAAATAGAATTTTGGCTAACCAACGCATATCACATTTACTTGTAACCTGGGGCGTTCACCTGCGTTCAGTGATTATCCCTAGAATCTGCCAAGGGCAGTTCAACTACAATCTCTTACAGTATGCCTTGAAATCCAGCATTATTTGGGAGATGGTGTTAAAATACAGCCAAAAATCTGAATGACCTATATGTTCTTTATTAACTAGGTGTTGTAGTAGTTGCTTTAGTTTGTTAGTTGAATTCCACTTATTGTTAACCTAGGTATACTGCTGGGTCTTTTCGCTAGCCATAAAACAAAAGGTATATTACACCAGATTAGAAGAGACGGTATGGATTTGCATGCATGGAGACCAGAATGAAGATTCCAACCACAGAGTGTAGGCAAAGCTTGATGTTGGTGATCTTATTTTCCACTGAGCAGCACAGATGCTGGGTCTACTGCTGAGTGACAGCTTGACACTGATATCAAGCCCTTAGATCAGGGGTCAGGAACCTTTTTAGCTGAGAGAGCCATGAACGCCACATATTTTAAAATGTTATTCCATAAGAGCCGTACAATATGCACATGCCCCAAGTAGATAGCTGGTCCCCAGTGTCACAGGTGCCCCTTTGATCTACGTCTTGATCCTGTACCTCGACCTGGTGGTACCATGCTGCAGCAAGACCATCCTGCTTTGTGGCGGGCTCTGGCGAAGACCAGGTGCCACTTAGATTCCGGTCCTAGGTGTCTGCTTACATCATCATCATTCGTGGTGGTCCAGGGGGTACACTACTCCAAATCTTGACACCCACCACATGCCTTCCAGTAGATGGGTAGCCACAGCACATGCCCGCCAGTAGATGGGTAGCCACAGCACATGCCCGCCAGTAGATGGGTAGCCACAGCACATGCCCGCCAGTAGATGGGTAGCCACAGCACATGCCCGCCAGTAGACCTGGGTCATACAAAGGACATAGGCAGAGGTAACATCGCTGCCTGTGTCCAGTGATCAGTCTAAAGATCTCTGGACACAGATCTCTGAGAGAGCCAGATGCAGCCAACAAAAGAGCCATATCTGGCTCCCGAGCCGTAGGTTCCCTACCCCTGCCTTAGATGAAGCCATTAACATAGAGCTGTTTTAAAAACTGCAGCGAAGCTGAAATATGGAAATCATCATGATCAGGCAAAGCAAATCATCAGATACACTTAGAAGGATCTGGGACAAATGTTTGGTTTGATTAGAATACGATTTGTTTCATTCTTCCTTATATTGATTCTTTTTTGATAAAACACAATCTGCCAGCAAGTCCTGTTCATTTCTCTGAAGAGAATGTTTTAGACAAATTAATTAAATAAATATTGATGTAGCAAAAAAAAAAAAAACCCCACAGTTGCCCTATCTGTGCTATGAAAATAGACAGACTGCTCCTGGAAAATTCTTAATTCAAGTCTTTTTGATAATGAAAAGCTGCTTCCTTGGATATTGGTGGCATGGATTGGATGAGGAGATCTAGAGAAGCATGCATTATCAGTTATACTTTTAGGGTTTCTGCATGCAGTGCAGAATATTCTTTGACTAAATCAGCAGAAAATGTGCATGTATTCAATGCTGATTTTGTTGCATAATCAGTTAAAAGTGATATTTTAAGCCCTCTGATTAAAAGAAGAGAAATCTGCACTGAAAAAATTGCATTGAAATTATGCAATTTTGAAGATATCATATACATCAAGAAGTTATGCAGTGTTTTTATGCACAAAACAAGCAGAAAAATATGTGCATATTATAGACCATGGAGGGAGATTAATTTTGCACCAGCGTAAGAAGATATCTCCTCCCCTCTGGCACCACCGGATGCATCAAGTAGCTTAGACCTCTTGAAGCATCGGGTGGAGTGGCCGCACAGTAGATAGTTCTGTGCCAGGTCCCACCTGGCATAGAAATGTGCCGCAGCCTGCGATCTTTCACTTGTAAAAGTTTGCTGACTGTAGTAAGTGGGGTGGGAATGCCCCCCTTCACCTTCCACTCTTTTGGCATGGAGCTGTGGAGCTATAATGGGGTTAATAATTGCAGTGCCTGGTGGTTCGCAACGCAGCGCAATTATTTCAAGGCTTTTATGCCTGTTTCGTGGCATAAATGCCCTGATAAGTGTCCTCCCATAAGCATATACTCAGGTGCATGTACCCTACATTATTAATGTTTTATCATTTGGGGTTGTGTCCCTTCAGAATCTATCACAAGCATTCCCAGTGTCAGTCACTGTATTACCACACCCCTTTGACAATTGGAATGGAACCACCATGTTAGAACTTTATTCATAGTTAATAAAGGGAACTTGTCAACAGAAATGGACCTATTAAACCATAGCCAGTATGTTGTCAAGCAGCAAAATACAATCCAGATCATGGTTATTTTATTTCCCAGTGTGGTGGCATCATAAAAATTTACTTTTAGCACTGAAATAAACCTCTCCCCATCTCTGAATGCCAGTTCAGTTGTGATTGATATCATACACCATAGCCAGTTAAAATGTTCCTGAATGCCTGACTGTCATGTAGAGCAAAGGGGACATTCTGAGGCAATGAATGCTTGACTTCATTGTTGAACTCTCCACCTCTGTGACTTCATACAGCCAAATGCATCTCTCTTCAAAGTTGATTTATTTTCAGGATGAAAAGAGAGAAGCGTGATTTGGAAGGTATTTAGCTGTATGACAACAAAGTGGTTTATTAGGTCGATTTCTGCTGACAGGTTCTCTTGAAGAGTTTTTACCATTGAGTACAAGGTCATCTTAAGAAAAAAAAACTACAACAGTAAATAGTATCCCTTAAGTCTTACAGGTATGTAGTGGTCTAATGCAGCCAAAAGTCATACGGAGTTGATGATGACTTATTTCCCAGTGTGATGCTAAGGAACACAAAAATGTGGGATTTGTTATCTTTAAAGACTCTGGAGAAAATACTTAACCAGTGAAAAATGTTTTCTTTCTGGGAATAATGCTTTTATTTCAAGCAATGCTAAATCAGAGAATGGTGTAATTCCTGAAAGCTAAACATGACTTTGAGCAGCTTGATCTGGGAAACTTAGGCTGTTAACTCTCAAGGGATGTCTGGTATTTGGGCTTCATTGGAATTGCTAGTACAGCCGGGAAAATAATCAAGTATATGTTTTAGAAGATGAATTACAAGTGTTTGGGGGAGTGTTTTCACAAGTTCAGGTGGGTCAGACTCTCACAGCTCTATCAACACAAGACAAAATGCTAACAAATCGTCATCTTTTTTTTTTGTGTTGGCAGTCATCTCAACCAGGACTTCACCTTCCCCTCTGCCATTTGCAACCCAAGCTATTCTTCCTCCAGCCCCAAGTTCCTACTTTTCTCATCCAACAATTCGATATCCTCCTCACCTGAACCCTCAGGATGCCCTGAAGAACTATGTTCCTTCTTATGACCCGTCCAGCCCACAAACAAGCCAGGTAACATTTCTTTTGTATACTGAATTATAGCTGTGGAACGTAGACTCAACGTATCAAAGTTAGTCCTTTAATGCAGTCACGATATTTGAGTAAATGAATTTGTTATATGTGTTATAACTTGTCATTTATGTATACTGTTAAGTAATATTACTAATTAATAAATATTAAGTAATTATCACTGAATAGAAGTGTCCACATGACTCCTAAGCTAAGCAGGAGTAGAACTATAGTATAAAAATAATTTTCCACAGGAGTATATATCAATCTGCTAAGCCACTCCTGCTCTATAACATGCTGTCAAGATACGAAACATCACATTCAACATGGCAAATTCCCATTTTCTCAGTGACATATTTCCCTGAATCCCCCAGTGGAGCATCAATGGCTATAAGTCTTTACACGCCTACAAGGCGGCCTTAATTGGCATACTCTACATAAGGAAAACTTTTATTCCTGACCCTAGTCAATAGCCTCTCTGCTACCCAAACCAGTTCCCTACGTTGTACTGAGGAGACCCCACCAGGTTGAAACAGAGCTGTCTATGTTCCTTCTGGAATAGATGTCGTTAGACTTCTTGTAAACGATTCTTGCTTTTTGAGTTGGCGAAAAGAGGCGTGTTTTTTTTTTCCCACCTTGGAAAACATATTTGCGTATTTCACTTTGACATGTGATACAACTACACGGGGAAACAGATAGCAGCTCCTCCTCTCTGTTAGACATGTTACTCTGATTGTCCACAACCCAGCAGAATTCTGGTTAAACTTTAAACTGTGTTTTCTTGTATTGGTCCATAATAATAATCTAAAATGTTTCTGTGCTATGGAGTGAAGTGGACCCTCAATAAAGTATCTGCAGATTTACTTACATTTTATGTACATTTTAATGGTAAGACCATACATGGAGGAATCTGGAATTCTGCTGCAAAATTCACACAGGTATTTGTGCTGCACATTTATCAAGTATTTTTGCCCAATACACAGAAGAGTAGACATGAAGTTTATATTATGTTTCAGAAATTAGCATTGGTTCACGTTAGCAGTTGTCCATATGCTGCGCACATTCAGTTGTATCCATTGGACTGATTTGCGATTTTTCACAATATCTCCATTCTGTGAATACACAGATGGCTAAAGATGTCTCTGTTTTGGAACAAAGATTCTTATGAAGTCAAAAATTTTCCCTTAAGACTCTTTATTTTCTAATGTTGTGTTTATTCAAAGTGTGTCATTGGGCATGGATTCAATTCATGGTCTATGTGTAGTTTTATTTGTCATGTGTAGTCATTTTTGGATAGGATAATCTTGTCATTAGTCATGTAGCTCACACAGATTTGATGCAAGTTTTTAATGTGCCAAGGTGAGGTTTTACACAATCAAAAATTTTTACTCAATCTCTGAAAGATTAACAATGCTGTTAAACATGTAAAAGCTGTTTTGATAATGTTTCTGTACTACATATCTTCATCAGATTAATCTTCTGCTTAACATTTCATTACGTTGCATTTGTTTGTGTTCTACCGTGTCAAATAAAGTTTAACTAGGCCATTGTAAATCTGCCCTATCATTTGCATTATGTTGTGCAAGCCAATAGTTGCCAGCCAGCCAAGGACTCACTTTATAAACCCTTGAAAAATATCCACTCCCATGTATAAAATCACTCAACCTACTACCTATACTACTCATTGGCATCTACAAGATATCTCCCATGCTCCACCTAATATCTTGAATTCATTGCACCCTCCAGTAGACCCTCCGGTTGTTCGGAATATATAAAACTGATTGATTTTTTTTACTGCTTGTTTTTTTTTTCAAGTGGTTCTGTGTAAGATGGCCCTCACATAACCTTGCCTGTTATGTTAAAGTTTTGACTACTGCACACGACCCTCAACTATTTACGGATGTCAAAACAATCTGTATTACATCTTTGTTGCTGGGTTTGGTAGGGGCTTTCTGCAGTTGTATTCATATATATCTCACGCCACCACATGGAGCACTGGTCATAAGTACCTTAACCCCTTAAGGACGCAGGGTTTTTCCGCTCATTTCTCGCTCTCCAACTTCAAAAATCCATAACTTTTTCATTTTTACGTGTACAGACCTTTGTGAGGGCTTATTTTGTGCGTAACAAATTTTACTTTCCCGTAATGTTATTTATTTTAACATGCCGTGTACTGCGAAGCTGAAAAAAAATTCCAAATGTGGGCTCAGTTTTTGCGACTTTCACTCTTCGCTCCAAATAACACGCCTACTTTATTCTTTAGTTCGGTGCGATCACGGTGATACCAAATTTATACAGGTTTTATTGTGTTTTAATACATTTTCAAAAATTAAACGAATGTGTACAAAAAAGAATTTTTTTTTGTCATTTTCTGAAGCTAATAACTTTTTCATACTTTGGTGCACGGAACTGTGTGATGTGTCATTTTTTGCGAAATGAGCCGACGTTTTCATTGCTACCATTTTGAGGTCTGTGCGACATTTTGATCATTTTTTATTTCATTTTTTATGTGATGTAAAAAGGTGTAAAAGTCGCATTTCGGACATTTGGGCACCATTTCCCGTCTCGGAGGTCACCGCCTGGCTCATTGTAACGAATCTGCAGAAGCCATGTAGCCTTGTGTCAAAAGAAGACCCGAGGCTACCATGGCAACCGATCGCGTTGAGAGGGCGGCGTTGAGAGGGTTAATAGCTGCGATCGGTGCAAGCACCGACCGCGGTTATTAGCGGTGGGGGTTTTCTGCAAAATGCCAAAACCCCCACCTCTGTATCAAGAGGACTCAGCCCGTGAGCCCTCTTCATACACTCCTTATACCTCTGCGCCGTAGCTATGGCGCAGGGGTTAAAGGACATCTACCTCCAGGTCAAGAATTGTATACCAAGCACACTTGTATGCTGGTGTGTGCCCCCTCTGGGTGGATCTGCTTTTTTAGCTTCTTTTCCCTTTAAAATCAAGCAAATGAGTCTGAGGGGTAACAGGCTCCATTAACACATATGGAACCCAGAGCCCCTCAGGCTCATTTGTATAATTTTAGAAACTTTTTTTTTTTTGGTAGAAACCAGGGCATAAGAAGCAAAACGAAGAGAAGATCCTACCAGAGGGGGCACACGCCAGTATTTGTTTCCAAGCCTTGATCCTGGTGGTAGATGTCCTTTAAACCAGATATCATACATTTGTCCATGTTACAAACCAAATGAAATGAGAGGAGTGACATAATAAAATGTTGTGTTTTTATAGTTTAAACCTTTGAAACCTTTGTCATTTTATATAAGTTTTATATCCTGTGTGGAATCTTTGTACCCATGTCTGCTTGCCTTTTGTGAACGATTTGTTTCAGCAACTTTTGGATTTACTGCAGCACTGCATTAGGAAATACTACTAAATCCATTTATTTCATTTAGTTTAGTGTTTTACATTCATTTTTCATTGAATCTAAATAATATTAAAAATGAATTATTTAATATATAAAACATTTGGATGTTCAGCTGTTTAATAAGGATTACATTTTCTTTATATGCAGATATGTGCAAAAAATATGTAGAACAATGGTTTTATGTGAAATATATTTATCATATGAGCAAATATACTAATAATAATGTCATATTACCAGCAAGATATTTATAACTATAAAGAGGAATTATAAGTTACTTTGAAGTATCAGTGGAGTTTAGTCAAATAAGCTACTCAGTACAGTTGATGTACTGATGTATACAGGCCGAAAATATGCCAAAAGGACACCCTCATGGAATGTATTTTTAGGAACTTATCAGCATGCACTGGGTTTTATGCCAGATCTAAGGCTACTGTCATATCTAGTTATTGCCCTCCATTGGGGCACTGAAAGCGGGAAAAGGATTGAAAAAAAAGTGTGACTATAGCTGTGTGGGACAAGTTAGAGTAGGCAACACCGAAAACATCTTGACATGGCAGGGTTTTTTCCTTTCTGAAATGTTTATAAGTTATTCAGCATCTATCTTCCGTCTCCATATTTATGTTGTTTTTCTCTAGGAAGAACAAGCTCAATGCTTCTGTATTGCGTGGAAGGATAGTTGTCTGGAAATCAGTCCTTTCACTTTAATGTGTAAACACTGAAGCATTGTATCCTATGCACGGCCAACATTGTATATCATATGTTTAGACAAGTAAATGTTATAGCAATAACACATTTGTAGTATTGCATAAAAACCTCACTTCTTAGGTCTTTACTATATGAAAAAACTTAAAGCTTCTTAAAGGAAATCTACCATCAAAATCAAGCATGATAAACCAGGGACACTTCTTCATAGATCCAGACACTGTGACTGTGGTAATCTTCTTATATTTGTTATCCATGGTCTCCTTCCTTCTAAAATCAAATTACGCTGCTGAGCCTGAAGGTCTCAGGTGGGTGTTTCCAGAGCCCCTCAATGCTGTAGATTCACAGGCTGTTACAATGAGAAAAACATGTCTCCCCCTCCCTTTGCTCTCTCCCTCCTACTCTGCTCCTTGTAGGTACCAGTGAAAACACATCACTGAGAGGCTCTAGAAACACCCACAAGCACCCCTGAGGCTCAACAGCATAATTTTAAATGCTTTTTTAAATGGATGGAAACCATGGATAACAGTATAAGAAGATTTCCACAGACACAATGCCTTGTTCTATTTAGTAAGTGTCCCTGGTTTATCATGATGGATTTTGATGGTAGATTTTCTTTAACATTCTCTGGCTTGCAAAAATAATCTTTAGTTTTTTGTAACTTTCTTTCCTATTTGTCATATTTAAAAGCCTGGAATGTCATGAAATGAGACATCAGTTTGTGAATACATTATTTCCCACTTGTTATTGATATTTACATTGCAGTCTAATTTAATTTATATTATAACTATATCATGCTGATGTTACCTGTAATATTTTCCAACTAACTTTGTTCCTCTACATAAATAGTGCATTTAGAGTACTTTTTATAAGTATATTTAGAATGCACCCTGAATGTGAACAGTTTTATCAGTTTACTGATCAATATGTCTGGGGAACTGCAAGAAGCAACAGCCGGCATGCAATATGTGCTGGCAGTATGGCAAACCTGGCATGGTACACGATCTAATACAGAGGACAGTGTTGCAAAAAGGTCAAAAAGCAAAGCATCTGCTGCAAAGTGAGCCAACAGCTGTAAAAAGGTCTCCCAGGATCTAATGAGACATGCTGCGCAATGTGGTTTATTTGGCTTCAAGGCTCAAAGTAATATGTTCTAGGCTTGTGTCAGCAGATCAGATTAGCATGTAACAGACCTCCCCAGCCCTAGCTCCCCAGCTATATATAAGGGCTTCAATGGAATAATAGCCATTCATGTTGGATAATTCATTTGAAAATATACATGATCAGCTATAAGTTTGTATTGAGATTTTTTTTCGTTAATGAATTGGAGAGATTATTCTCTTCCTTGTTTTGGAAAGTTGGCGATTTGGGTAAATAAAAAAATGTATGCCACATGTTTTTCAGGAAAAACTTTCTTCTAAGGAAACATGGTCTTTTAAGAAAGAAAATAACATGTGAAATAAAATATCATCTGGGCAGAATGAGCGGCCTTCCGGTTGGGAAATATCTGCATCTGTGAAAGGGTTCCCGTTTAACAGCACTACAGATGGAAATAACAGATACCATGCCAGCTTTTACCTAGAATGAACTGTTCTTCCCCAGCCACGCTCCTTAATGCTCTCATTTAGATTGTTAGGACAAGCAACTGAGCTGTCTTGTAGTCCCCACAGCAATTTTGTGGTGTAATTACATTACCGTTGCACTGATTATACAGAAACAGCTATGCCATTTAATCGAATATGTAGGGGAAAAATTAGCCTAGAGTGATAGTTTTTATCGGTTTAAATTGAGAAAGAAAGTGGATACTTTTCTTTCTGTAGGTTAAGTAAAACAGATCGCATGATAAGCCATATCTGTGCTCCATGGATAATACATGGGATCATGAGCACAATCTGGAAATAGATACAATTACATTGTATATTTGTAATGATGACCTGAAAGTACTTCTCAACACCAGGCACATTACATATGTCATATGTCTAACAGTGAAAGACATATTTCCCCAAATTAAAGAGGAAAACTGCACCTTTTCTAATTAATGGTTTTACACTTTCAAGGAATGCAATAGACAAACTTAATGGACCAGATCTATCATTTTGGCTTCGCCAGTTTTCTGTCTGACTTTGCACTAGCAAAGCTTTGTATCTTGCACAATTATTATAGAAGTGTTTGCTAGTTATTTGTCGCGGCTGTACTTTGCCGTCCAGACAGAAAAATGTGCACCTAAAGGGGTGCATTATTGCTTAGTCCGAGTTTGCGACACATTTATTACAGCAGCACAACAGAATTATGTCTCTTGCCTTAAAACAAATGCACACTTCCAGAGCATTGTAGGGTGTGCCAGAAGACAGTGCGTCAGTATTCAATAAAGCTAACGCACCCTGCACATTCGGGAGGAAAACTGCACTTTGTTCAGTTAACCTCACTACAGAT
Organism: Engystomops pustulosus; assembly: GCF_040894005.1. Lineage (NCBI taxonomy): Eukaryota > Metazoa > Chordata > Amphibia > Anura > Leptodactylidae > Engystomops > Engystomops pustulosus. The sequence continues at coordinate 125,467,831 of NC_092411.1, read as the reverse complement.
AAATCTGGGCCAATGTCTCTATATGGCAAATAATGCTGTTAAATGTATAATGAAATCATAGAAGAGCAACAACTGTTCAGCTATGATGCCAAGACCACAAAGATGCAGAGGATTGAAAAGAAGATCGCTGAAGAAATCAATTGTCCAAAGTTGTTACCAATTTTTAGAACTATTTCGGGCATCATTAGAAGAAGACTATATGTTGAGAATCCAGAAACCAGTCATCATGGCAAATTATGAGAAATTATTCTTGTATCAACATATTTTAGATTATCCTGAGTCCATAGATCAGGTTCTAGGTAATGCAGTTGGCCAATCCAATATTTATGGGGATATAAAGTATATAGAATAGGGAAATGTTGACAGCAAACTGTATACAGACTGGGGTTATTATATTGGTGAGTAGGCAGTAAGCAATTGAATTCTATTATTTTTACAACTTTTGCAGGGCAATATAGGTTTTCTCCAAGGGTAATGGCAAACACTCAAAAAATGAATTTTCACAATGTGCTTGTACATTGGAAAATGCACTGTATTTGCACGGACATTACAGACAGATAGCACATGAATTATTTTTAGCTTAGAAAAAGGTTGTCATGGCCAAAAACAATGATTACAGACTTGATCAGCTTCCAAGACAAATGGCGTACCCCAAGGCAGCCCCAAAGCTGTGATCACAACTGGCTCCAAAGCTTGCCAAACTGCCAGATGCCTTTGTTGGAAAGCTTTTTGCTGCAGTTTAACACCTGAGTCCGAGCACAAGTCTGACCGCCATTGCCACATGACAGCCGTGCATAGCTGCAGAATGCTGTGTCAGTAACTGATAAAGAATCTGTGTATTGTTTTTATACACTTGTACAAATATATTCTCAGTCTTCCATAGTTCCTCAGACATGGCACAAACCTTTTTCTGTTTAAGATAAAATGATGGTTGATACCAAAAAAAAAAATATTTGTTTTTCCTTTGACTCATGTTTTATTTAAAAATCTGGGTCAAAATATTAAACATTAGTAGTAATAATATTTATCATCTCATTATATATTTACACAGGCTGAGGAAAAACAAAAAAGCCAGCAGTTCTATCTGTAGTGACCTTTTTCCTGACCAGGTGATCTGTGTCAGCACATTATGGCAAACGAATCTAACTGGAACAACTTTTAGCCTTTTATGGGATGCATATTTTACCCCTTCAAAGTGAAATGCAGTTACTGACGATATATGGACCATTAGAAGTACTCTTAGTCTATGTAAACACAAACTGTATGCACAAAAAAACCCATCTCTTAGACTGCTCTTTGCCTGTTTCACAAACACAATTTCCTTTAAAAGCTTGTAGTGATTTTTGTGTGTTTCAATGACTCTATTGTGGTGAAATTCAATGTCGCTTATTATAGAGACTTTTCTATTGTTTTGTCATACGTGACAGTTTCAATAGACACATTAGCAACTGCTGCTGGCCTGGCTGACAGCATGTATGGATACAACTTTCCCTCTGTTGCTTTCATGTTTAACTCTTCTGTTTGCTTCTTCAATCCCTATTCACTTCATTTGTTATATAACATATTTCATTAGAATTTCTATACCTCTGTGTGTCAGTTCAAAGACCAGGAAAGATTAAAGATGGTAACTTAGCTGTTTCCAGAAGAATACTACAGCATTGTTGTAATTCTGTTAAACAAAAACCCATTTTTTTTCAAAATTGTTCTTTTTCCCTTCAAAAAAATGCCTACATAAACTTGGTACTGTCACTCTCCCCATGCTAATGGTACACAATTCTCGAGTTCCCATGTATAATTAAAAATGAAGTCTTTAGATTTAGGGATCTTCTATATGGGAATAATGAAAATAACAGTGTCCATTTATAACATTTACTTGCAATAGTTGTCTTGTACAGTAGAAATATAGGTTGTAGTAATCAATGATATATTATTATTTTTTATTGAATTTCTCCACAGCCTAACAGCAGTGGGCAAGTTGTAGGAAAGGTGCCTGGCCACTTCACTCCTGTGTTGGCGCCATCACCTCATCACGGTGCAGTGAGACCTGTGACACTAACCATGACGGACACAAAACCCATCACTACATCCACTGAAGGTGAGCCCATCACTACATCCACTATCTGTACTGCTAAAACACTCAGTTGCTTGCACTTAGTGTTTGCTTTTGTGTTACAGTAATTGTTAAAGGCTTAATGGTCAGAACAATTATTTGGGGTTAGTAGATTTATTCATGCTGTAGATTCAAAGATTTCTGCTAAATATATCTGGCTGACCAAATAATGAATTGGTAATAATAGTGCCAAGAGATTAGCTAATCGCTCCTAATTGAAGATTGCTTGAGGATATAAACTTGGCAAAAGGCATAACAAATAAAAGTATGACAAATGTATGATTACATGGATTTAATGTGATCTTCGTGTCATTTTTTTTAATAAGGACCTGCAATTGTGTGTGCCTGTAATAAAGTGATAACAGCGCTTGTTCTAAAAAGAAGCTGTATTGGAATCAAAGCTTGGGTGTTAACCATGTGGATATTGATGATACATTTGTGAAATTATTTAGCATTTGAGACCATGAAAGCATAGATGAGTATATTTGATAGCGCTATATCAAGATTATTATGTTCTTACTATTTCAAGTAAGAGTCTCAAAAAAAAAATTCTTTGTATTTTGTTATGCTTTTTAATGTATACATAAGATGTGGAAATACAGACTATACGGTATCTAGAATAAAGATAACACTTCTAAAAATGCTGATCTCTGCAGTAACCCAGATAGAATATTAGGATTAGAATTTCCGCTTTGAAGAATGCCGAAATTTGACTATACCTTCAGTAAAGATTGTAACCCATGAAACTTGCAAGATATGAAATATAATATAATAAGTTATCCACTTTCTATGTTGATTATGTCTGTTTGTAAAAGGCAAAGGTATATTGTATATTTTAACACATTTTAACTTCAATATGAAATCTCATTTCTCATTATATGCTGGATCCACTAACCAAAGCAAGCAATTATTGCATGTATGCAAAGAGCTCTCTTCTTCAGTCATGTCCACTGAGAAGTGAAGACGGGTTGCCTTATCTGCATTCTCAGTGCGCATGCCCCGCTTCACTCAAACCAGTTGCTAGGCAGGGGTGAGGTACACAAACTCATTATGTAGATTGTGTACCTCTTCACTGCCTAGCTACTGGGCTGGGTAAAGCATGCACACTAAGGCCTCATGCACAAGACTGTATGGTCTTTTTTGTATATACAACTATGTTCCCATTGACTGCTATGGGCCGTACGGAACGAAAATAGGACATGATCTATATTTTTATATAGCTCGCTTATGGTACGGTGGACAATACGGCCATGTACATGGCCGTATTGCCCATTGGAATTCATAGGGCTGTATTCCGGCCATTTATACCGTTTTTATATGGTCGTGTGCATGGGGCCTAACTGAGGAGACAGGGTGACCCGTTTTTGAGACCCTTTTTTTGTTTCAACTGTGACAAAAATGTCTACAAAAAGTTGTATAAGAAACCAGACAACATGGTGAGAAATCCTCCCCCATAATAATTTGATGTGTAGGTATGATAAATCCTAGTTTCCTGGAATGCAACCCAGTAGAAGATTTTTTTGTGGAAGGAGTGGTGTTGGGAGCATGTAAAGTGCAGGCAGGTTAACTTTTAATATTATGACTGTGACCCTTGTTCTGTTTAAATTGTCTCAATTTTCTCTTTCCCCAGCCTACACAGCCTCTGGCACATCACAAGCCAACCGATATGTGGGACTAAGCCCTAGAGATCCAGCCTTCCTACACCAGCAACAGGTGGGCTGCTTTCAGATCAGGTGTAATGATTCAGAGGTCCTTGGGGATAGTGTCATAAAAGCATGCTTGGAACTACTCAAATTAGTTTGAATTAAAGGAAAATACTGCTGTTCTCTGATCATGACCGGGCATGTCAAATATTAACACATTTAATGGAAAGTGTCCATGTCACTAAAAAAGTGTCCCTTAAGACACAGCAAGTGTACAATATAGGATGCAGTGAGCTCAGCCTATGACATGGAGAACTTTCTTTTTTATTGCTATTTTTCCCAACTTTGTACTATAATATATACATTTTTTACTCAATGAAATGATTCCCTCAAAGCAGCAACTAAAATGCCACACATCAGTAGGACAATAAATCATGTAAAATGCACACAGGTTACATACTAATACTTTTATACTAATACTTTTTAGTTGCATTAATGTAAGAGGTGCTATGTAAAGGTTTTTTTTTTTTTTGTTTCCGATTTAGTATTTTTCATTAGTTTTTCCATTGCTTTGCAACCTATAGCTGTGTTTATAAAACACAATATTAAAACAGTAGGTAATTTTATCATCAACCCCTTCATGATCAACAGTAATTATTGGCTGAATGTCTAAGTCAATATTTGCCGTTCTGTTTTGTTTTTATTTAAATGACAATAACTTTGGAACAGCTTTACATATCATGATTTTTTTTCATGACATGTGTGACTTGACGGAATAATTTTAATAACATAATTGTATAAACCTTTAACAAAATATGTTATAAATATATACTGTGTCAATACCTCACCATTTCCCAGGTTCAGAGACAGAGGGTGCATGTAGTTTTGCAAAGTGTCATCTCAGCAGATGTACTCACTTCAAATGGACATATTTCCTGAACAGTGGCACCTATTCTGGTATCCTATTAAAGAGGATAATTTTGCCTTAACACAATACCAGACTTGTTATTCTAGGGGAAATAAAACCAGAGGTATCCACTCTTTACAGTTACAGTGGGGAATTCAGATCTGTATTTAAAATCAAATTTTTACTGTAACTTTTACAATGTATACATTTTAACTATCCTGACATCATATTGAAGGATATATTTTCCTATTTAATAGAGCCCTAGAATAGTGTTTCTAGGTGTCATGGTTCAGGAGATATGGCACTGTCATGATGTATATATACATACTATCTGCACAGGGCATGTGCAAATTGGACGTATATATCGCCATAAGGCAATCGTGAATGAGTTTAAGCAGTAGGGATTTATCTACGCACCAGCATTTGATATTAGTCCCAGATATACTGAGAGGCTCCGGCCTCTTAGTATTTTCAGTGTGCCAGATCATGCAGGCTGTACTGGCACAGGCCGTGGGTAGTGTTCAGGGCATCCACACCCCATGCTGGCCCACTACACGACACGGTCAACTCCACACCTAGGAAGTCTCTTAAGAGGGAAATAACAGCAATTCCTGACCGTGCACCAGGAATTGCCACTTTAATCACGCCTTGTAAATTGTGGTTATTTGGTATTAAATACACAATTGATTCTTTCCTGACTATAACCACCTCACCAGCCCTCATTGTGTACCTCCCATAGAATTATGTGATACATAAATGAAAAATAAGTGAACTATGCTACCAAGCTATAACAAATGTGTAGCTGTATGCGCTACACTATGTTCAGAGCCTTTATCCACTTTTAAGTGAGTGATGGAAACAGCGTAGTGCGATGCAAAGCTTCTCAAAACTGACCTTTTTTATTTATTCACTTTTATAGTTACTTATTTTTTTAACATATTAACTACTGAAAGAAATTGCCAGAGATCTACACTTTAAACAGCGAAGTTGTTTACAGCCCCTTACTAGACTTGTAAAAATACATTTATACTCCCTTTTAACACACTATCAGAAATTGAGTACACATACTTTTCAATAGAACCTTGTCATCTTTGGGCACAAATGTCTGGAATGTATAATTTATTCTGTGTTACTTAGATAACACTAACAGACATTGAAAAGTAGAAGTTTTGTTTTTCTTGAAACATTATTAAGCAAACATTCACACTAGTAACTAAATGTTTTAATTGTGTGTAATTTACAAAGCAACTACTCAGTAGACAGCTTTGTAAACAAGCTCATGTGCCATGGCATTAAGCAATACATTCTTTGCTAAAAAAAAAAAAAAAAAGTAGTTTTTGAGGGGTAAACTGAACATTTTGGCATATTATTAGCACAGCAGTTTGGCATTGCTCAGGATCCAACTGGATTATTGGTTATAAGATGTTTCTCAGGTTATAAGTTTTGTTTATCAGGATCCAGGATAATAGGCAGCCTTGTAAAAATGAACCTGAAACCCAAATTGAAATGAAGACTAGATACAAGTTTCAATGTTGACATCTAAAAGGTAGCTCCTAATGTCCCAGAATCTCTTACAAAGAAAACTGACAGATTTACTTATCTGATACCTAAATAAAACTTACTATTCTATTTCTTTAGCAAGACACACTGGAAATGATCCATTTAGTTTATTTATTTGTATCACACATGTCTAGATCGCATCCCAGAATTTTTATACTCCTCCTTAAAATTATCCTTAGTATTCTGAAACACTGTCTCAGCCTTACAGAGAGGAAACGTGCCATGACCTTCGAGAAGTCTCATTTTCTGCAGAATCAATAGAGCTATTGGGACTCGGCATAAATCTTAAAGCACTAATATCAATTGCACTTAAGGCAATCATTATTTAACTCTAGAATCTTTCTGCACACTATGATAATAGTATCTTCAATAAGCATTAAAACAGCATTGTTATGATAGTATCCATAAGTGGTATGGACATGCACATTGCTTGGTTTGAGCAGGTTACAACTCTCACCAACAAACACCGTAATCGCCAAATAATTAATATTGTGGTATTAGCAGCCAGGAAGTACAGTTTTACATATTACATCCCCCAGTTCCTATTTGTTAGCTCCTTTTTTATTTTACTGACATTTAATGAAAATGTTAGCTCCAATAGACTGTAAGGTGAGTAGTGCATATTCTACATGATTGATGGGCAAACTATTGAACTTGATGTGTAAAAAAAGCAAATGAGCATAACTCGCGTGGTATGTCACTTCTAGTAAAATCCATAATTTTGTGAGCGGCATTGCAGAACAGAAACCGTGGTGAAGTACAATAATATCGGGTACAGTGGAAGCACAGTAAGGTTTTTCGCAGGTTTAACTGTCTCTTAAGTGGTGTTCTCTTCCCCCAGTATTGATGAGTAGTAACTCAGCACTAACACTGACAGCAGGGTGAGATTTTAGTAGCTGCCTTATGATAATGGCCGGGGTTGTAATGAGCATACATGCCTGAGATGTGAGTCTTGCAGTCACTGAATTAGGCTTAATTACAAGGCAACCGTGGGACACAGTTCTAGTGTTTTATGCTGTCTGGACACAAGTCCATTCTAAATTTAGTGTGGGTAAGAGCTCTGGTTTTACTAACTAACTTTCTTAACTAACTGCCTTCACTAACGGATATAAGACAACTGGAATTCGCTCCAGTCCTCTCAGCAAGATAGATGACCCTCCTTTGGATGCTGATGCTGTCAGGTAGTGCAGCCAGAGCAGCAATCTTCAGAATCCGTAGGCGGGTCAACTCTCCTGCTGAGAGTGTGGTGCGAACAGCGGCTATATTACCTCCATTAACGAAGGGCACTGCGCCATGCTCTCTGCTGAAGTTACCACCTCCAGATGCTGTCCGATTTCCATGTGTCACCAATGACACATGTGTCATTGTTTGACACCTACACCCCTCCCTGTCCAAACATATAGTATTATATGTCAACAGTATAACTGCGTAACAAATCGTGAAACATGAAGCAGAAAAGATGCATTTAAGAAGAGATATCACACAATCCAGGTGCAGGACAGATCCCCAAATACAAAGTTGTAGTCTTAGGCTACATTCACATGAACATATGGGGGATGTATATGCGGCGTTTATACGTCCCCCTTACACCAAAATAGGCGCATGGCATCGTACGGGAGCTGTACAGTGCCGCACACGTGATGCACCTTACCATTCCATAGCCCATTGAAAGATGGGACATGTCCTATCTTTCGCTGGAATTCAGCACCGTGCACTATGTATTTCTGTGGAGAGGGGCGGGGTGAGCAGAGCTCCTCTCCCGGGCGCTGCCGTGTGCCCGCCTTGCTACGTTACAGCGGGCACACGTCAATGTGAATGTAGCCTTAAGCCTTCGTATAGGAATTTTGGGGTCAGTTTTTTTAAAAATTCTACATAGATTTTGCAATGCCACTTCATAGGTTTTCTGAAATAATGTAATGTTTTACTTAGATCCACAAGCAGTGTAAAAGAATCAATGAATTATATGTTAAAAGACATTACATTACTATTGAGTCAGCTAATTTTCAGTTAGTTACCAATGAAAGTAATTAATACCTTATGGCTCGATCACTGTGATGATAAAAGCATTCCAATGCCGTAACATATACCATATAGCTGTTTAAAAGCAACAACATACAGTACAAATAATGTTATACAACTGGAATTTTTCTGGCCAAAAAGAAAAGAGGAATATAAAGGGAGCAAACAAAACCTTCTTTAATTACTCCGTCAGCGTAAAACTTGCCCTGTGCGGCAGGACTAAAGTGAGATTGATTTACTGTGTCCTCGTACTGCTTTCCAAAGATTTAAGAGATTCCTCTCTGATGGTGGCAGGTTCTAAATGCATTTCATTTAAAACATCCCATGATGAATGAAAGCAAGAAGCAAGAGGTACATGAAATGCACACAATCAATCATTTTATATTAGCTTAGAAAAATGTTAAATTAAGCAGGGGATGATTTTAGCAGTGGCAAAGCCTTTTAGACAACGCACATCCCCTTTTAATACACATTGACCCTTCTGGAAGAAGAACTGTCACAGGTACGTTCAGAACGTCATGTCAGATAACGGGTTTGGAAAGTATTAAACAGATTTATGCCCATGGGACATGAGAAGTATTGTCAAGCATATTCCACCAATCCTTTTTAATAGAAGGAATAGAAATCAAATGCTTCTACATAAATTCAATTACCAAAAAAAACACTAGAAATGCTAAATAGACCATCCAGGCAATAAAAGTATTTAGTGCTCTTTCTGAGTATAGTCTTGCCATCCACATTAAGAAAAAAAAAAACAACATGAAAAAGACATACCGTAATAGAGTAGGGATTGTAAATACTTTGGTTAATTTTATAAACTCAATGTAAATAGAGGAGAAATATTGTATTTTTAATGTTGATATTTTTTCAGCCGCCATCTTGTCGCGGATCGTCGCTCCCCGATGACGTCACGGGGAGCGGCGTTCCGTCGCCATGGTAGCCTCGGGTGTTCCGAATACCCGAGGCTACTTCGTTTTAACCCATGCATTACAATGTGCTAATTGCACATTGTAATGCATGGGCAGTAAAATCCACATATACTGCCATACAGTAGTATGGCAGTATATGATGGGATGAATCAGAATACCTAGGGTTAGAGTACCCTAGGGAGTCTGAAAAATAGTAAAAGTAAAAATAAAAAGTAAAAAAAAAAATTATAATAAAAAAACCCAGAAATTCGAATCACCCCCCTTTCCCTAGAATTGATATAAATGTAAATAAACAGTAAAAATCATAAACACATTAAGTATCGCCGCGTCCGAAAATGCCTGTTCTATCAAAATATAATAACGGTTTTTCACTGCATTTAACCCCGTAACGGAAAATAGCGCCCAAAGTCAAAAATGGCATTTTTTGCCATTTTGAAAAATATAAAAAAATTAATAAAAAGTGATCAAAAGGTCGCACAGTCCCAAAAATTATAGCAATGAAAACGCCATCAAAATTCTCAAAAAATGACACTACCCACAGTTCCGTACACCAAAGTATGAAAAAGTTATTGGCGCCAGAAGATGGCAAAATAAAAAAAATATATTTTTTTGTACAGGAAGTTTAAATTTTTTTAAATGTATGAAAACATTATAAAACCTATACAAATTTGGTATCCACATGATCGTACCGACCCAAAGAATAAAGTAGACATGTCATTTGGGACGCAGAGTGAAAGCTGTAATATCCAAGCCCACAAGAAAATGTGGCAAATGTGTTTTCTCACCATTTTCACTGCATTTGGAAATTTTTTCCCTCTTCCAAGTACATGCCATGGAATATTAAATACCGTCACTATGAAGTGCAATTTGTTACGCTGAAAATAAGCCATAACACAGCTCTTTATGTGGAAAAATAAAAAAGTTATAGATTTTTGAAGTTGGTGAGTGAAAAATGGAAGTGAAAAAACTAAAAAAAGCCAAGTCGTTAAGGGGTTAAGGCACCTACTACCATCAGTCGTGTCTGGTTTGGAGTATGGCAGCTGCAATGTTGATTGGTGATTTAAAAATGCAATAAGGTCATGATGTCTAGACCTTCCTCCTAGGATCTGGAAGTAAAATAAAATATATAACGTTGGTAGTTTTCTAAACTATAGCAAATCTACCTGTACCTCATCAATAAGACACAAGTGGAAACTCCACACATAAGGATTCAGGAGGATAAAATTTGACATGGCTTTCCAGGATACAGGCTGTTTGGCATGCCAGTTAATCAAACTGCTATTCACATCTGTCCCATTCAATGCATACAGTGTATTGTTATAGTTTAACGCATAACTGTATGCCTGTGTAAACTCACACTAATGTGTAGATAATGGATCTAGTTAGTGGGCAAATCCAGAGCACAGAAAGTATAAAAAGTAGGGTGACATGGGCAGGTTGAAGTTTTATACAAAATGTTTCATCAAGGGCTCAGAAATGGTTAAAAAAATAAAAGAAACCCTTTTTATCTTAAAGATTCCCTCTGTTTGTTTGGCTCTACCAAAACCCCACCAGCAACTACTTTCTTTTCCTTGTCAACAATTGGGAAATGGCATTGCATGGAGTAGTAATTCATCTAAGCAACATTTTTTTAAGAGACGTCCCTGAGACCAGTGGGGTACCTAAGAAACTTGACTCGGTACATTTAAATTCTATTAAAAAACAATTTTCCTTCTAATGTCCCTTTTTCTAACCAGAATACCTCATGTGTTCGGTCTGCTGCTTAGCAACACAACAAATGGAGCAAAGGTGACAATGCTGAACTGTCTGCTCTGTTGTTTTTCAATTAAATAAAAAAAACATAGTAGTTCATAGTCATATGGTCCATCAGTAGTCTCAGACCAAATACTAGGCTGTGGATTTCTACTTAATTGTATGTTGTTAACTGTCTGATGGTGAAGTGCCACTGGACGTTTCATGAAAAGGGGCAGTAAACCTAGAAAAGAGTCCTGAAATATGTCAGTCACAATTTTTTTTAAAGATCTTGTTTAAAAAAAACTGTTAAAACACAGCATTTCCTTGTATATTTCTCAATTTGGATGCTTATATATTTTTTTTTTTTAAAAAGGGGTCAAATGGAGAAAAAGATTGGATCTTTGTGGTTTATTTTCTGTTTTCAGTGTTTGTTTACCAAGTGTACTGTAAACATATACTAGTTATGTATCTTAGTGTTCCTTTCTAGATACATGCTTCAGTGAGCTCATTTGTACCACTATTTATTATAGTCTCCCCTCAAACCTCTATTCATTTTATGTTGTTTTCTTGTAATGAATGCTCAGTAGATTGATTACTGAAACTGAGTTTTCACTCTGTCTGAAAGGGAAGTTGAATACTGCAGACTAAAGCCCAAATGGGCACTGCAAAAAGCCCCCAAAGTACTCAGGAAGCAACCCATCAACACTGTGAAGACTCTTATTGTGTCTCTTATCATTAATGACAGTTTGACGTAAAACCATGACACGTGACGGCCACAGGGGGTTAAAAATGGATGAGAGGTCACCTTACACATATGTAAGATGGAGAGGAAACACATTTAAAGGAAGTTAGAGTCCAGATGATATTATGCAAATGCTCCTTTTGAAGAGATTAGCTGACATCACTGGAATAACAAACATCCCTATCAAATATTTCAATTCTTTTCTTTGTGTGAATAATAATTTATAAAGATAGCATTTTATTACAAATAAAGTTTGATTTCCACCTTTTAGCCAGTGGCTCACTGACTAATGATACACCATTGTATCATTCTATTATATTTAAGTAACAATAGAAATCTACACACAGAGAATAAAGTAAAGAGAGGAAAAAGGAGGTAAAATCTATCATGATTTGCATGTAGATGATATTCTTTGTTCTGCTAATGGTAATGTTTGTGAAGATTTTGGCACAAACGCTTATACCATGTGTTCAAGGTCCATGTATTAGTGGATGAATGTGCCTAAAGACCAGCAGAATTTGACTACTAGCCAAAACATGAATTTGTTGTGACAAAAGCTACCCTAAGCTTAACCCCACAATTCAGAATGTATAAATCTAAAATCTGGTTGAATAATACAAATGAATTTGGTACTTCAAGGAGCGATAAAAAGCTGTGAAATCGCTTCTTCTCATTGCAGTGCTCGGAGCCATGCTTATTAAACTGCAGTACATATGCACTTCTGCATACTGTATATAGACACTATATGGACAACCTACACCTATGGGAGCTTTTATGACAAGCCATTCTAAATCCATAGGTATTAGAATGGAGTCAATGCCGCATTAGCAGTTACCTAGCTTCCACTCTTCTGCAAAGGCAAAGGCCACGCAAAGCTATACACGTGCGGCACCATACCGATCCGGACACAGGGGAAAAAATTCATTATTTTAATTAGATTTTATGCTTTGTACAAAAATAAAACCATTTTAATAAGATTATTAACAATACCATCTCATTAAATATTGTATCCCAATCTTCATTTTTCTTCATCTCAAAGATGCTTGATTTGGTTCAGGCCATGTCTTTTTACTTTTCAGTCAAATGTTTAGTGTACTGGGACAGCATGAGCCATGCTGGAAAATAAAAAAGTGCCTTACCCAAACTTTTTCAATAAAGTTGAAACAATACACTTGTCTAAAATGTAGTTGTACCCCCTGCTACCTACTTTAACATGAATATGATGATGGGGCACCTTTCCTTAATTGGTCATCCCAATACCACTTGTACCTAAATAAATGTGACTCTGATATAATTATTGAATATCTAGGAAATATGCGGATACACTTTCCAGGATGGGACAAGGAAAACAATGCCTCTTTTTCTACCTTGTAAGGCAGCCCGATCATCAAGCATGACTTTCTGGAAGCCTAATGACATGACGTGGGATTAAAGCCAAACCAGTATATCTATTTCAGAAGGAATGGATTGCCAACTGTAGATAGCACTGTTTCGATGTGATTTGCAAATTAAGGCCACCTTGTAGGTCTGTGGAGACTTACACAAGGGGAATATGTAAATAAGTTTTACAGTTGGGAATAGAATAGATATACCTGTTAGGCTTTAATTCTGCATCATGTCATTAGGCTTCCTAAACAAAATTCTTTGTTAAAATGCAACTCCAACATTTATTTTTTCTCAAAACAATAGCTCTTAGGATTTAGAACAACTTTGCCTATTCTCTTTGTTAACTATATCCATTTTCTTTGCTAACCTCCCAGTTTAGCCTGGCTGTATACTAGCTGTTTCTCCTGCCATGTTTTATTACTCTTACGAACCATACTTTTGTAAACAAGATACCACACAGGAGGAAGGAGGTCATGTGATAGGACACTTTTGATAAATCTGTCCCATAAAGAGCACTAAGGTTAGACAGTGCAGAGTTGGACTAGACAGTCAGATTTTGCATAAGATTCATATGCTGGATAATAAATCAGTCATAGTTTAAGACGATCTAGTCCTATTTTGCTCCTCCTATTAGTTGGCTTACTTTACACCAAAAAACTGGGGCTAAATTCTGTTGGGTCAGCAGTGTTTTTTGTGCAATGACCTTTTTGATGTGAGACCACTCCCCTTTCATAGGTCATACCCCCTCAAACAAGTCGTAGGAGTGCCAGAAAACTGCCTTTAATGATGTGGTTCAGACCGTTTTTGTGCACACTACATGGTGGGCCCAATTGTGTCCAGTACTGTGGATATAGATGTCTCCCACACAAAATAGTGAAGTACAAGATATCGGTCTCTGTCCCAGTCTGTGATTCTACAAAACTTTCTCGGTCTTTTTCTTCACCTCATGCTGCTTTTCATCCCCCACCTTGTACTCGGCACTGTTCAGAGAAACTATTAACCCTTAGTGCTCATGCAGACTATACAATTAATGCAACTGTTTTACTTCTGATTTCCATTAGTTATTACATGTTCCATGCTCCTCCATGTGATGAAAGCTGCCAGGCTAGTAACTATATATATCCAACACTGTGCAGTGTTCAGTGGTTTTACTTGCAGGAATCTCACTGGATTTACGGCTAAATTACTTAACGAGAGATCACGAGGTATCATGTGATCTGTTGGCTGAGTGAATTGGACTTCAGGGAAGATACAGAAAGAGGTCCATCTCCGCCCACTTTGCCTCTCATGAGAAAAATTTTTGTCAAGTACTTTCAGAACAGAAAATTCCATCACTTTGGAAGGGAAATAGTTAGCAGCACTATATGGGCATAATGCTGTTTGCTTTTGAGGGGGAATCAAATATGACATTTTTTTTTAATCTTTATAGCTTTGGAGTTACACTTGAAGACTTACACTTTGTCGAACAATGGCTAACAGTAGTTATCTGTGGGTGTGAGACTGAGACAGACCGACTGAGAGATATCAACCCCCCCCCCCTTCCTATGGTTGGGGTAGAGACAGAGACACAGGTGACACGTTTTGCTTAGTGCCCCATTTGGTTCTTTCTCCCCCCCCCCACCCCCACCCCAGAGCATTCAAATAAACTTTATTATTTATAGGGAAATCCTGGGACTGCCCATCACAATCTACATACACATGTGACTGATGACATAAGAGAACACATGATGCCATATATGTCCTTTACATAAAGCTGATGATAAAGCTCAAATGTACAACTAATTATAAAGTTAGTCTAGTGAGGGAGATGAGTCTTGCAGAGTCCAGCTACAGTTATCATTCAAAGAGCTATACAATGTCTATTCTTGGCAGAGGTCAATGACCAAAGCCAGCACATGGCAATAACTGCATTCATATAAACTCATTACATTTATTAATTAATTTGCATTTACAACTTTAAGAGAAAAATCTAATCTATTATGTTCTACATATGCAGTAATAAGGCTTCTCTGACAAGAGGTGTGTAAAAAAAAAAAAACCTTTACCCTGTTATTTTAGTCTTAACTTTGTATTGTCACAATAGACACTGAAGTCCCAGTAACAGCCAGCTACATCTGGCCACACAGGTCATCCCAGGGTAACTTGTAAGCTGATCAAGTGACACGCGCATCCTACCATGAGACAAGTTCTTTGGCTAGCTATGCTCCACTGCAGATTTTTCCCAGCTGCATGTCCAAATATATTATAATGCAGATGTGAGTTGTGATTTGTGGATCACTCAGATGTCAAATGATAATCTTTTAGAAGTTGTTTGACCTGTACAGATAATCTGTAACAAATACATATTGAAAACTATCAGCAAACCTTAGTTAGTATAGCAGTCTGACAAAAGTCATTTTTATAGAATTAATACCAAAATATGTAACACCATCTCAATGAATATTGCAATGCTGTGTTCACATTATCTGTATTATGTCTTTATAGGCCATCCATGTGCCTTTTATACACGTTGGCAGTAGAGTATCTCCCTTATATGGCATCTGATCTTTTCTATGCTTCTGTATGGAAAAAAAGATATAAAGTAGTATGGTTTAAGCTGGCAGTTGCTCGTAGTTGCTGTTAAATCATACCTTTGTCTGTATGGTTACTAGCAGCAAGATTGTGAAAAATGCATTTATCTTCCAGGATTGTAGCTGGACTTGGAGCACCTTGTATAAGATATCTTCACTGAATACAGAACAGCCGCTCCAATTTTCAGTGAATCACTGCTGTAAGACGTTTCAGTTTGAATACCACAGCAGTGTTTCAGAGCAGAGGGGAGGGGATCTGCTGTGTTCAGTGGAGAGATCTTCAAGTCCATCTATAATCCTGGAGCATGCATGCATTTTTCACAATCCTGCTGGTATGATTACACAGTTCCATAGTAACACTGTAATTTTACATAGTAAAAATATTTGCATAGTTGTAGCATTAAAAGGGAATCTGCCATAAGTTTTGACCAACAGACTTTTCAATACATTCCAGTGGTATAAAAATTGGAATGATTGATAATATATTTATATCACTGCTTAAAGCACGCTAGGAACATATTTGCATATGGCTTATTTAAAGATTAATTAATATAAAAAGAATTCTGCCATCAAAAGCAGGATATACTAGGGACACTAACTCATAGATCCTTGCACTGTGACTGTGATATGTTATCCATGGCTAAAATAAACTTCAAATTCAACTTTTTAAATTATGCTAATTATCTTGGGAGCTACCCTAGCCTGTCTGTGATCTGGCTTTACAGGCTGTTACTGTCTCGCCCTCCCCCTGCTTTTACAGCACTTGTGCAGTGAGATTATAGCAGGAAGTGCTCACTGCACAAGTGCTTAGGGAGCAGAGGGAGGGTGAGACCAGAGGGGTAACTGCAGTGGTAGCAGCCATAGTGCTAATATGGGGTCTACAGTGTCAGGGGGCCCTGGCATCTAACCTGACACACTAATGAATGGTGGATCTGCACCATTATATACATATTATGGTGCACATCTTCCACAGTACACAGAATGAATCTGCAACTCAGATAAGATATGTCAGGGGGGAAGAGCTACTGGGACAGATCTGTGTCAGCGTTACATGTACGAATAGTGTATAAATATATCTGTGTATAAATGTGTGAACATACAAGTGTGTATATTTTCTGAGGGGCGGAATTCAGAGATCTCCTGTGGGGCCCTGCCTTTCCTAGTTATACCTTTGGGTGAGACAGAGTAACAGTCTATAAAGCCAGATCACAAAGGGACTAGGGTAGCTCTCCACTCATTAGCATAATTTTAAAGGTTTATTTTAGACGGAAGGAGGCCATGGATAACAAATATACGAAGATTTCCGCAGTCACAATGCCTGGATCTATGAATAAGAGTCCCTGGTTTATCATGCTTGATTTCGGTTGTAGATTTGATTTAAGTTTTAAGTAAAAGTTGATGCAAAGCACCAAAGCCTTGTAGTTTTCAGATAATCAAGCAAAAATGGTAAAGTGGACAGTTTGAGGCAACATTGCTAGTAACTAGCTTCCCAAAAACTCTACCCCGTAGCTTACCACTTCCCATCATTTTGCAGTCATCTTAGCTTATTGCATTATTGATATTGGGAAACACACTTTAGTTCATGTGTCATTATGGTGGGGATAATATCATATATTTACTTTTCCTCATAGTCTGTGTCTTTTCCTGTCTGTTCCATATCTCCCATACACTTTCCTGTGGAGTTCTAAAGTTACCTAAAGAAAAGTGAGTCTAGGGTACTGGGCACTGGGAATTTTCTTGGTCCAATACAGATATACACTTAGAAAATAAAAATGTTTATCTTCAGTTACTAATTCTGTTGATATTTTGTTATTGATTTGTATAGATATCCTTTCTAGATTTGTTTTATCTGTATTATTTTCCTTGAAGTCTATAAAACTGCATGTTTTCTCTTCCTGTCAGGCCAGAGCAAGTGATCAAACTTGAAGAAAATATTTGGCACCCTATTTCTTTCTTTGCTTTTTTGTTTGCTTTTTTTAAATTGATCACTAACAAATTATTTATTTATATTTTCCTTTAACAAAGGCGAATAGAAATGTGCTTAAAATACTTCCTTAGATCTTGTATGCTCCCTTCACCAAGTAAATATATTGTGGAGATTAACTTTCATGCACACTGTATTTTGGTTATGTGTATATCTATAGACTTTCACTTTAAATACCTTCATGCATTTGAGGGGCATTTGGACAGTTGTGAATGTTTGTACCCAGTACAACCCATGATAAAAAATAGTCCAAAGATATACACAGTACCATGGCATCATAAACTCAGAGGCTTGCGTATGTGTTTGTGTGTGTATATATATATATATATTTATATATATATACCTATATATACCCATAGGCAGCAAATTTACTTAAAATTTTGTACATATGCATGTTTAAATACTAAAAACTGCAGTACTGCTGGATCCATATCTGACTGCTAGGTTTCAATTGACAGCTGAGGATTTGTGACTGGACCATGAATCAAAACGGCAGGCATTTATACCCCAGTGCCAGTGAGGATACATTGGGAATAACTTGGCAAAGGTAAAATTTTAATTATTTCCAACCCTACACTCCATCTATAAATGACATTGAGACATAGCTCTGTTGTAGCTTCCCCCTACTCCCTCCTCCTCTCTCTCCTGGAAACATTTATTTACATATCACAATTAACCAAAACATTTGTGGGAAGAATTTTCTAAACACATTTGTTCCATTGTAGTTTTCACTGTGACGGGTGAACAGCTTGGACAAACCTGTGGGTTTGCTGAGTATCTGCAAAACAAGACTCGATGACAGCAGATGACTTGCCCAGCAGACAATGGGTTAATCCATGTCTGGATTGTCGTATGCTTGCTGTCAAATACAGGCTTTTATACTTCAACATTGTTTTAAAGCACCACAAGCTTCAGATGCTGTAGGGATTTGGAGCTAAAATATGCATATATCATTAAGCAGCAGCAACACAACAAATATAGATGTATAGATGTATGGCATAATGATCCTAGATACCTTCACAATTTACAGTTATAACCGTATTTCCATGCAAATCATCACATAAAGCCTACGTCTGTACACACAGTGGAGAAATAACCAAAGAACTAACTAAATAATTAACATACTAACTGGTTGTTGATGGTACATTTCTCATTCATTCTTATCATATTTGGAGGTAAGGAAAAAGCATGCCTTCCTTAAATCACCAATAATCTAGAATGCTCTCTAACTCAATACATAGCTAATCATTTGTCACTCGCATGTTGGAACGTCTAATTTCCTATGATTGTAAGAAGAAAAACTGAAAGACTTTAACAGAATACTGCTGTTTTAGTGGCAAATGGGGATACTTCCTGCTACATGATTATATTGTGGGTGGTGGCTATGTCTACTTATGCATGCCTTTTTTGTAAAACAGTAGAGTTTGATTAAGGATTTCCCATTGTATATAAGAAATGCTCTAAAGAAAACATACTTCTGTCTTGCTTTATGTTTTCCACTTGGAGATAGCCAGGGTTGGACAGATCCCAAAATCCAGAAGAGCTATTTGCTTAGCATTTTGGGTTGATTTCTAATGATGTTTAGGAAGTTACAGTAAATGTGGGCCACTAATCTAGATTAAACCGGCTCAAAGAATTGCCTAACTGGCTCTAAAATTCGACTATCCTAAAGTTTGCCTGTCAAGTCTTACCATTTGGAGTCTCAGGAAATGTTTCTTTTACGGCTTGGAGCAATTGTTTTTGCATCAAGAGCTTCTTCTTATGGCAAGACTGTGACAGCCATATATGACTCCTACGTAAGGTAAGTGGAAGCAAAATGGTAAGGGAAGAATCACCACATTTATATTTGGATAGATTTATTTCTAGTCTGTAGAACAACTTTTTGTATGTAAGGTTTAGTTAACCTAAAAGGCAGTGGTCTATATTCTGCATGTTTTATCTTGTGGAAAAAAAAGTGGCCTTTTGTAATAATGTTGCTATTTTCATACAAATACTTTAGAATTGAACTTGTATGTTATAGACTCCATCAGTGTCCGTATATAAACTGATGTCATATAGTAGATCTACCTAGAGTTCTTTAACGGTTCTTCAGGCATGCATTCGAAGATTCTTAACTTTAAAGAATTTCGTCTAATAATACTATCTTACTATAGAAACCATGGATACTTACACTATTAAGCATGCTATCAAATATGTACCAAAATATGTACCATTGCCATACGGTAATTGAGTAAAATACACAGATTTTGCTTATTGATACTCTGATGTCTCAGATACGCAGAGGTTAGTCTACGGTACTGATCATACACAGTCAGAAGTGCCATATAGTGGTTTACAGTTGAAAATCTGCTCTTTCGGGATTAAAACTTCATGGTGACTTTTCCCAGCAATGACTTATATGTGCACAATTTACTGTCATATGTTTCCACTTCCTGGAGGACAGCTATGTAGTATTGCCTGGAAAGCAACCAAAGCACTTACAGGATAGTGCTCCCTGGATAACCGCCCACATCACAACTGACCACACTATGCCCCTACCATGCTGTGCTCCTGCATATCACATACCCCCCACGCAGTACATCATATCCCCCAAATAAATTGTATAGGCTCTGTATAAATAATATAAAGTTCCCCCTAAAATAAATTTTTATACTCTACAAATTAATGAGATTTACAGGACATATCTCACCCTTAATTCACTATGAGTAAAAATCTATTATTGGGTACAATTATTAACTATGCGGACACTGGACACCAACAGCGGAGTGGGTTGGCGCAGGGCAGGAACGCACTATAGCTTGCACCGTACACGCTATGGCGCAATGATACATCAGACTGAATCTGGTGTAGAACTACCCTATCGACTACGGAAGCCAGAGATTCCTGATAAATCCAGCAGGGAGAATACCTGATAAATACGGCAAAGGGGAACATCCTAAATGTGCCCCATAGTGCCTCATAATAAATTATAATTGTCATGTTAAATAACATAATAAGGGCCCCTCGTATAACAATATTATATATCATAATTCATAGTGATATACAAGGCCATGTGCCCCCATACGATATTTCCCACCAGTAATAGAATTTTTACTTAGAAAAAGTAAATCTTAGAAAAAGTATTATCTGCATATTTAGGGTGAGGTCACATGGGGCGTTTGCATTGTGTTTAGGAACGCAATGCAAACATCTGTGGGCGATGCTTAAACCTGAATGCGTGCGATCAGTAGGGGTCAACCAGTGTTTTGCAAGGAGAGCTTTTAGTTTATTATATGTTTTGTAAAGGTTGTCCTGGTAATGTTAATATAAAATGTATAATATAAGGCTTATTCAGATGGGCGTTTTTAAGTCTGTATGCTATCTGATTCCTATGGGCCTTCTAACATTTTATGTTTTTTTCATGGATGTGCAGACTGAGAAATAAATTGCAGCATGTACAATTTTTTTTCTCACTTGCAGACCACAGACCTCCATATAAGTCAATGCATCTTCAAAAAAATGGACAACACATGGATTAATCCGTATGCAGTTTGGTTTTTCTCAAATTTTGCTAGACAACCAACGGGGCAAAAAGTAGATTAGAAACCCTTCAGTATTTTGCTGATGTGAAAAAAAATAAATTACATACAGATGTGAAATAAAGGGATGTGGATACAATGCGGACTGAATATGGACATCGAAGGTCCGCTTTTTTTGCTGATACGCAGCGGACACACCCAACTGAATGAGCCCTTATATTGTGTCTTATACATTTTTATTCAATTTACCTGTATTAATTGTAGTCTTAAAAAGGCTAATGTAGTGATATATGGAGAGATCTCTGAGAAGATCCATCTCTATATATCAGCACATTAAAGAGGACCTGTCACCCCATTTATCGGCACTAGGAGCTGCTTACTAAAGTAAGCAGCTCCTAGTGCTTGATCAAACGCCGCAGTGTTGAAGTAATAGCGTTACCGGAAACCTCCGGTAACGCTATCAAACACTGCGGCGGGGTATAGTGTAATCACCGGACAGCTTGCAAAGCTGTCCGATGTATTCATGAGGGGGCAGTCCGAGGCGCTGCCTCTACCCCGGACCGCCCCGTTCGCTCCATAGGCCGGCATTGACTGCTGCGCACTAGGGGACAGTCTCCGCCCCTAGTCACGCCCCAACCCCGCCCCCTCATGAATACGGTGGACAGCTTTGCGAGCTGTCCGACAATTACACTATACCCTGCCGCAGTGTTAGATAGGGTTACCGGAGGTTTCCGGTAACGCTATCACTCTAACACTGCAGCGTATGTTCAAGCACTAGGAGTAAGCAGCTCCTAGTGCCGATAAATGGGGTGAAAGGTCCTCTTTAACCCCTTAAGGAAGCAGCCTGTTTGCAGGTTAAGGCTCGCAACTTTTTTTTTAAATTTGACCTGCCTCTCTTTATATGGTTATAACTTTTGAACACTGTTACTTATCAAAGCGATTCTGATATTGTTTTTTCCCCACATGTTGTACTTCATTTTAGTGGTAAATTTTGACTGATACGTTTTGCGTTTATTTACAAAAAAAAGAAAAAAATGATGAATTTTTAGAAAAATTTGCCATTTTCGAAATTCAAAACCACCGCGTTTTCAGGCAGATAGATTTAACACCTAAATAACTTGCAGAATAACATTTCCCATTTGTCTACTTTACATTTTCATAATTTTTGAAATGTTTGGATAATTTATTTTGACGTCACGCGGCCTACAAATCGAATAGCGATTTTCCGTATTTTCGGAATTGACTATTTTGGGGATAAATACTGTTTGAAATCAAATTTTACATATTTAGCAACAAAACCGCCTATATAACCAACCCATTTTCAAATCTGCACCCCTCAAACTATCAGAAACAGCTTTTACAAAGATTGTTAACCCCTTGAG
Source organism: Engystomops pustulosus (assembly GCF_040894005.1). Lineage (NCBI taxonomy): Eukaryota > Metazoa > Chordata > Amphibia > Anura > Leptodactylidae > Engystomops > Engystomops pustulosus. Next base: position 125,445,347 of record NC_092411.1, on the reverse strand, counting down.
ATCTTCATAGTAATTGAATCAAAATGGCGGTGAAATTTAGAATGGTCAAATTTTGTCGGTTATACGTTCATCTAGCCCTAAAATTTACACATTTCCAAAAGATAAAAAGAGAAAACTCACCATAAAATTTGTTCTACAATTTCTCCTGAGTGCAGCGACCCCCCACATGTGGACATTACTTGTGTTATGGGGGCACAGCAAGGCGCAGAAGGGAAGGAGCACCCTGCAGCTGCCAGGATTTTAGTTTTCTGGTTGCCCCCTTTTGAAGGCTATAACATTTTCGCTTTTCCGTTATTTGGGCCATGTGACAGCATTTATTTTGCGGGACGAGATGCTTTTTCCAGTGTTACCATTTTGGGGTTGGTATCACCTATTGTTGAAAATTTTGGAACTTTTTTTGAGGTCATGAGTAGAAAAGCATCAATTCTGTACTGGATTTTTTACTTTTTTTTTTTTTTGTGTTCACCGTATAGCCTAACAATCCTGTTATCTTTATTCTATGGGTCGATACGATTACGGGGATACCAGACATGAATATTTTTTCTTATGTTTTACTAAATTTGCCAAATAAAACCCTAATGTGGGGAAAAATCTATCATTTTTGCATTGCCGTCTTCCAAGTGGCATAACATTGTTACGTTTTTGGCTACAGAGCTGGTTGATGGCTTGTTTTTTGCGGGACATGTTGTTCTTTGCAACAATATCATTCTGGAGTACATATGTTTTGTTGATCACTTTTTATTGCATTTTTAGTGGGATATAATAGGTAAAAATCATAATTTTTGGCGGGTTTTTAACGTTTTTTTTTTACGGCGTTCATCATATGGGTTCAATAGTTATTTAGTTTTATTCTATGGATTGTTACGGACGCGATGATACTATATATGTGGGGTTTGTGTTATGATTTAGACTTTTTTGAGTGTTATATGTCTCTTTATATGTTTTTGGGCTTATGGGCATTTTTAGTGATTTATAAAGTAATTTTTTATTGAAAAACATTTTTTTTTACATTTTTTACATGATCCACCATGGGATATGAACAAGCAATCATCTGATTGCTTGTTCTTGATAATACTCTGCAATACTAATGTATTGCAGGGTATTATCAGTGCCAGCCTATGCAGATGCATAGGCTGACACTTTGCCTTTAAGATGACGTCACAGACGCCATCTTAAAGGTAAACCCTCCAGGCTTCTCTTGGGTCCCGATCGGACCCCAGAGGTGCCGAAACAGCAATCGGACCCCCCGAAAACGGTGCGGGGGGGGCCGATTGTGATGTAAAGACCCCCAGAAGGCATGTTAAATGCCGCGGTCGCGTTGACCGCGGCATTTAACGGGTTAAACACCCGCGATCGGAGCCCACTCTGACCGCGGGTGTTAGCCGGGGATGTCAACGGTAGATTACCGTTGAAATCCCGCGGCTAACGATGCCGGTTGGGCTGCTATACAGCGCTGAACCGGCATCGTCTCTGCGCAGTAGCTGTACTGCGCTGAGCGCTATTCGCGGGACTCAGCGCAGTACAGCTACGGCGCAGAGCGCTAAGGGGTTAAGCTTGTTTAACAGTGTAACTCTGTGGAAGCTCTTGATTAGATAAACTGCTCCCATTGACAACCAGTAAGTCCATGGTCTAGTGGATAAAGTCCCTGTATCTCTATGGCACGGAAGGGAGTAGAGATTCAAATTCATGTCTTGCCAAAATGAAATGAAATTGAATAACATAAAATAATTTAGAGCCCTTGTGCCAGGGCCTCAAAGATGTTAAACACATCATATATGGACAGTTCATAATATTTCCCTGATGACATGGTTCCTGCTCGACATATATAATCAAAGATGGCAGAAGTTATTCAGTACAGAAAATGACTGGAACCCAATATTGAACCATTCTGAGTATGAAAGTACCAAGGTTTAGATACATTGTGCAACCCAAGGGATTAAGTTTTATTGTGTTTTAATACAAACAAAATAATTAAAACCTCCTTACAAAAAATAAAATTCTGGTGCTAATAACTTTTTCATACTTCGGTGTATGGAGCTGTGTGAGGGGTCATTTTTTGAGAGCTGAGATGATGTTTTCATTGCTACCATATTAAGGACTGTACAGTCTTTTGATCACTTTTTATTATATTTTTTGTATGTTGCAAAATGGCGAAAAAGTGGTGTTCTGGACTTTTGGGCAGTATTTTCGGTTACAGGGTTAAACAATGGGAATAACTGTTATTATATTTTGATAGATCAGATATTTTGGCAATACACGGGGAGCGACGATCAAAACCAAGATCAAAGCCTTTTTGCCAGCTTTTTGCTAGCACTGATGGCGGGTGTTACCGGGGGTGTTTGTTGCAATATGCAGCAAATACCAACCTTGTATGGAGAGGGCCCAGCCTGTGAGCCCTCTCCATACACCAGCAGCCGACGTGTGACGTACTAATATGTCACACATCAGTAAGGGGTTAACGGAGCAGACAAACCTGTTCATTGATTCATTGAAAAGTATTGTTTTTAGTGCAGCCTAGTAGTGTTTGTTAAAACAGTTATCACACGTTTGTTTTTCACAAGCATACACCCTTAAATTAAATACTGTATATACCCGAGTATAAGCCGAGACCCCTAATTTTAACACACAAAAAAAATTGAAAAACCTGTTGATTCGAGTATAAGCCAAGGGTGGGGAATGCATTGGTCACAGCCTCCCCAGTATATAGCCTGCCAGCCCCTGTAGTATATAGCTTGCCAGCCCCCTGTAGTATATAGCCTGCCAGCCCCCTGTAGTATATAGCCTTCCAGCCCCCTGTAGTACATAGCCTGCCAGTCCCTGTAGTACATAGCCTGCCAGTCCCTGTAGTACATAGCCTGCCAGTCCCTGTAGTACATAGCCTGCCAGTCCCTGTAGTACATAGCCTGCCAGTCCCTGTAGTACATAGCCTGCCAGTCCCTGTAGTACATAGCCTGCCAGCCCCCTGTAGTACATAGCCTGCCAGCCCCCTGTAGTATATAGCCTGCCAGCCCCCTGTAGTATATAGCCTGCCAGCCCCCTGTAGTATATAGCCTGCCAGCCCCCACCAGTACATAGCCTGCCAGCCCCCACCCCAGTATATAGCCTGCCAGCCCCCACCCCAGTATATAGCCTGCCAGCCCCCACCCCAGTATATAGCCTGCCAGCCCCCACCCCAGTATATAGCCTGCCAGCCCCCACCCCAGTTTATAGCCTGCCAGCCCCCACCCCAGTTTATAGCCTGCCAGCCCCCACCCCAGTTTATAGCCTGCCAGCCCCCACCCCAGTATATAGCCTGCCAGCCCCCACCCCAGTATATAGCCTGCCAGCCCCCACCCCAGTATATAGCCTGCCAGCCCCCACCCCAGTATATAGCCTGCCAGCCCCCACCCCAGTTTATAGCCTGCCAGCCCCCACCCCAGTTTATAGCCTGCCAGCCCCTGCCCCCAATATAATGCCTGTGAGAAAAAAAAAGTGCTCACCCCCCAACACCCCCTCCCCGGCAGGTCCTCTTTTATCCATCGCAGCTCTGGCATTGGCTCCATGCCCTCGCGGTCTGTCGCAGACCTTGTGACATCATAGTGTGTGCTGATGCCAGCGCACACATTAGAACGTCAGCGTGCGGCTGACGTCACAGTGCCTGCGAAGGACTGCGGGGGACACGGAACCCATGCCGGAGCCATAATGGATAGAAGAGGACCTGCCGGGGGAGGGGGGCGTTGGAAGGTGAGTACACATTTTGTTTTATTCTTGACTCCATTATAAGGGTTAGGTTAGCTAGGGTTTTTCAGCACATTTTTTGAGAATTTAAAAAAAAAAAAGTTAACTGTGAGGACATAGCAGATACATTTTCCTTGTTTTACGCAATAAAGAAAAAGAAACCTGTAGAAAATATGATCTAATCATACTGATGCAAAGAATATACATCACATTTTTACCATATAAGGAAACATTGCATTGGCCAATGGCCAAATTGCATTTTTCCCTAATATCCAACATATCATGTTTTACATTTTCATAAAACAATGTACTGTATAAAAATAATGTAATTAAAAATACAACATATTTCTCAAAAGATCTGTGTAAACTTTAAATAGTTGTCGCAAAAATTGGCAGCTATTTTATATTAAAAATGTATTTGAATAAAACAAAAGTAGACACCTATATTTTTTATTATTTCTATACTATATGAAAATAGAAAAGAAATTTATAAAAATATTCAATTTGTATTAATTAGAAAATCTTGGTCTTTACTCTAGTGCACCCAAATATGCTTCAGCTAGTAAAGTGCCATAGTCAGGGTCATATGAATGATGGTAAATAATCTCATGATATCTTGTACACTGCCCAGACCCCAAGCTCTCATTTTACAGGAAATGGATCAGAAATCCATTAAGATCCCATTAGATAAACCCTTTTTTTTAAAACTTCTCTCTAAATAACCAAATCCGCACACTTGAAATACAAAAAGAAAGGGGAAATAAGTTTATAATCATATTGATAGGAGTAGTTGTAGTGTAAAGAAGGATGTTCGTTTTTTCCCCTTTTTTGTGAAGCTGTGATCACGTCTCAGGCTGTCTGGTAACCAAGAGAAACGAGACATGATGTAATTCCAGATTGAACTTGAACTTCAGGGACTTAGAATGTGGGGCAGTGGGAACAATGGACCATAGGAATCAATAATGTCCATTTAACAGACAACCATGTTGGGAACTCAGTGTTAACATTTATGGGAGAGAAACAGCAGGATCTGCTGTGTGACCAGAATGAGATGGTCCAGATACAAGATGTTTCTTGTCTTTTTGTTCCAGCAAATGTTTTCCTCTTTTTTACTCTGTGAGTGGCCTGTGCAGATTCTTGCAGGATTAAAATAAAAAAAGTAAACTTCTCTCTGTGGCAAACCAGTTGCCTGCTCTAAGCACCCTTTGTTCATTTAGGTATAACAAAGTTAATCTTACGTTTCCTGTCAAGTGATTTTTGGAAGAGCTGAAAGGGAATCATATTGTATATCAACTCCCATGTGCGTTACATTTCTTTTAAGTGGAAAAGGGGCATTTCAACGGTGTTCCAATTTTAATAGCGTTAAAATACCATTTCTATCTAGGTGGAAATTAAAAGTATAATTTTATCCAAGTTGAAATGTTAATATTTTCCTTTCTTCCTTTCATTTTGTACACATGTATACACAAATACATGATCACAGGCAATTTATGGACCCAGTTTACTTATCAAAAAGAAACATATATCTATGCACAGTGTTTAACTGTTTTCCGAAATTTAGATGGGTTGCAAAATATTTATTCCATGTTCTTCCTGACAGTTTCTTTTACACTATATATTTATTGTATAAAGAGACAACACAAGTCAGGCTAAATTCACAACATTCACACTGTGCATCTTATTAGTGCAAACATGTAGAAAAGAAGAAGAGAAATATAAGACTTAGAACAGAAGAGAAATAAGAGAATATAAGAAGAGAAATATTTGGCCTCTTTAGGAGATACTCCTGCTCTTACTTATAAAAAACCCCATAAATAAACATAAAATAAAACATTGAAAATTGCCCTATGTGAAACTGGGTGTCATGGAGTCAGAAAGTTGTATACAAAACAGTAAAGAAGGTTCAGCAGAGCGGAGGTCTCAGAAAATTTGTTGCTACAATCTATGTATTACTATACACAAACAGAGGTAGCCATATGAAGCTTGATTTCATTTTTAGAAATGTATATGGTTAAACGGTTTATTTTCCTTGGTAATATAGGGCAGAAACTTTCTTGTTTTGGTTCCATTGCAGTTATAGCAAGCTGAGTTCAGACATTACATGCCTGCAATAACTAGACTACTTGGTGGTATTATATGGAGACGTTTACTGTAAAACAGTATGCTTATGAATAAAATAAACCCAGCTGTGACAGTACATTGTTTTATTGGTTGTATTGTTTATTTATTAACAATCTGTGTACGTGATACAAGAGAAATAATTATGCTTGTCTTGTTTGGCTTCTCTTTTGCAGTCCTGGTACCTGGGCTAGTTTGGTTCCTTTCCAAGTATCAAACAGGACATCAATCCTGCCAAGCAATGTCCAAAACTATGGACTAAACATAATTGGAGAACCCTTTCTTCAAGCAGAGACAAGTAACTGAAATACATGAAACAGAAAATCTGAAGAAAGGACATGGAACAGGAAAAGAAAAAAAAAACACGAAAGAGAAGATATACTGACCAGCATTTGCAGCACTTACAATCACTGATTCCTTTAACCTTCTTAGTACTCACAGGACCTGTGAAGCAATGCAAGATATTACTTTTCAGGACTTTGGAGCACATAAGGGGTTAAGGCGGAAACAGTCGTGACACTGAAAGGGTGGCTAATATATTTCACGGATGGTAGAATGCAACTAGCATTTGTTATCTGATGTCCGCTGGAAAATAGGCACTCTTTCTACACGACAATATATTTTATATGACTTTTCTAGATGCCTTAATAATTGCATGATAAGCTAGTCCTGTTTGGTTTTAGTCTTCTTGTTGTTTACGCATGGGAACACTACTCCCATATTTCTCACAAAAAAGGCTGTGAGGCAGCAACAGAGCTGCAGAAATTTGGGCCCCAAGGCCATCCCTTCCACGGATCTTCTTACATACAACAGTTGTCATACAGCATGTGGAAAGCAAACATTCTATGACCTGCAATCATTAACATCAGGAAGAGACATAACTACAAGAATCCCTGCTATACACCGTGCTTGTTTTTTGGCATGCTACCTAACTTGTCAGCAGATTTGTGTGCATCAGATTATTGCTGAATTCAATTGCCTTTGTATATTTACAGAGATCCCTTATTAATCAATAGATGAATGGGATCTAATCCCACCCCCCATAAAAAGAATTAGAGGCAAGTGCTATTATCTAATTATTTAATGGGACATAATTACATGTAGTCCTCTCGCCCTCTGACTCTAAACTGAAGGGCTTGTAAAGCTACAACCTGTTCAGTGCCAGACAATATCTATGATTTTCCATGAGGTCAGTTCTGGCGCTGACAGGATAAAATAGAATAAAATATTTAATTCCCTTGATGTATAAGGGACATGATAAAGTGGCAAATTCAAACAAATCGTTCTACTCAATTTTTGAGATTAAGGATTCATAGCACTTATTTTTGTTAGGCTGCCACTAAGGTGCTGAATATTTAATTTATTTATAAATATCAGATGAATTGGGTAAATGGGATGGGCTTCAGCACTAGAAAGTCAGAACTTATAGGCACCAACACTGTTCAAGCTGCCAGTCTTCATATAACATAGAAAAGGCTGATACCGTGCTGCATAGCAGTGCAAGGTGCCATCAGTAATTTGCTCTAAAGTTTAAAATGTAATTTTGCGTGACCTACAGAACTATGCCTCTTTATTTCACAAGGTAAAAAGTGGTAAAGTACAGTTTCCAGTTATTCGATCTTGCACGAAAATAAAATGTCCACATTACGTGCCTTGCCTTGAATTTAAACGAAAAAAGTGACATCACAAAACTTGTTTTGCTGCATTTATTATAATTTTAAATCTTAACCATTTTTATGACAAAAGAAATATTTTGTACTCCACAGGGGAAAGATAAATTATATGACATCCTGGATTTTTTAAACCGTTATACCTTCTCACATTTATAAAGCATATCATGGCTGTGTATAATTGCCGCTTAAAAAATAGTAATCAACCAGCAATATTTTCAGTATTTTGGTGTTTTTCTATTAACCTTTCATGTTTTTCATCTTCCAATTAATGTGGGGAAGGAGGGAGGGTGGGCTGGAGAGGGGTTAAAATTTTTACAAATTATGCAATACCACGTTTTGCCTATGTAGGTAGTGCTTCTAGCAGTATTTGGTTATTTTAGGTAATTTCGCAGATAAAGAAAAAACATAAAAAAGAAGAAAAAAAAGAATTTAATGTATGTATTTTTTTTTCAATTGACCAAAGTGGGTACTGCTATTTTTGCAGTGTGATGAGGTCCTTTTGTGTACTGACATGGAGAGGGAATTTTGTTTTATATATATGCGTATAAATATATATATAAATATATATTATGGGTTGGCGCTAGCTAAAATGGAATTTTGAGCTCTTGAAAAGACTGCTGTACAGCAGAATGCCCATAGAGTGGCCATGACTGCAAAGTGACCCATTTTATCTACTGTAATTAAAAATTATATACATTTGACATATAGAAAATTTACTTTTTTCCTAATTGAACCTTATTGAATTATTATATTCCCTTAAAATACTGGAATACGTCATTAGACTTGAAAAATTTCACTGTAGCCTCAAGTGGCTTGGACTACAGGGTTGCACAATTCAGAAAACACACAATACATGATATGGCATTGCACTTACTGCAGTTCTTTCCACTTATTGTTTCTATTGACTACAAAGCCTTAATATGAATAAGGAGCAACAGTACAGATTTATATCATTTTATACTAAAATACATTTATGTATACAAGTGTACTTTTCTCTTGTGACCACTAGATCAATGTGACACTGTGTTGCCTGCTTTGGTAAACTCTGTTTTCTTAATGTAGACGACATCATTTGACTAAATCACCTTCCTTAGCCTTATTCTGCACAGTTATTGTCAAATGTTTTCCCTCCAAACATATCCCCTTTGTCCCTTTATCAAAGATTCATCAAGGTTCCTTAAGCAGTGACCCAGCACAGACAGCAGTTAATTTTAATTGATGGCAGTCATTGATCACTTTACTAGGCAAAGGACAACTGCCCAATAAATGTTCTCTATTTAATATGATTTTCCTCACCACCCAGTGTGAATGCACTCATCAGTTAAGTACTCATAAGTGAAACATGGCAGCAGAATTGTGGAACCCTGGTGACCACATCCTCATACAATTACATTTATTATTGTTCTCACTGCCAATCACCTAATGAATAGATATGACTGGGATTATGTGGCCACTCCATTTCATTCACCCACTCACAAAAATGCTCAATAGCACAGCAGGAAAACTAATGCAAACATGAACTTGTGCAAACCACTACAATGATAATTATCCTCATATCAACATACTCATTATTCTTCTCTTTATTAGGGCTAGTTGTCAAGGACAATCAATACTACAAGGGAAAAAGGCTGTATGTGTATATTTGCACTTTTACCAAACGTGTTTTAGGTATATTATTCCCCCTAATGAGGCCCAGAAAAAACATTCATTTACAAAACACTTTTACTGCCCCTGTATCGTTCGGTTTCTGAATAAGGATTTGGTGATTTAACAGTTATTTTGATTAATTCATTAACTATTACACATCTTTTTGTAGATATTTATATTATTAAACCTTATGTATTTGAGGTTATTACATACCTTGTGCTTCTCCACCACAGAAAGTTCACTAATCTCTACCTTGTAGAGGAAATATCAGAAGGTCATGTTAAACAACTAATGCTCATAAAGTGATAGAGAAAATGTAGAACAAATTTTAAAACTTCTTCTTTTACCAAGCAAGTGTTTAATGCAAATTGGCAACTTATTCCATTTTTTGTTCTTTTCTTGTGAGCAGTGTTTCCAAAAGCCCTCCCAACATCATACACAGTATATATATATATATATATATATATATATATATATATATATATGAAGAAGCTGGACTCTTTATATATTCAGAGAGTTTATTACATGAAAATTCAGCTTTGTTAGGAGACAGGTCTATCCAGTAACTGTCTATAGAGAATTCGGTCATTACAAACTTTATACGCTTCTTATCCATCAGCTTTCAGCTTCAGTACAGGATGGAAAGCTGAATTTAAAAAAAAAAGCTAAAAGGAAATCAGTTCTAACAAGAACATAGAAACCCTTCTCTTTGATAAGGCATATTTAAAATTTTTGTTTAGATTTAGAAAAAAATGTATTATATGTAATGCAATGAGACTCTATTTAAAGCATGGGATATAATTATTCAAATTTGACATGTGTCCTGAATTAAAACTTGGAATATTTGGCAATAGTGAACAAAGTCCTATCTTTGGCCCCAAATTGCAATAGTGAGGTTAATAAGGTGGTGCCTTGACCGTCCAGAAGTCTATTTGCATCGTTCTATACAAAGGTTTTTTTTTACATTTTTATTTATATTTAAAGTCCTCTTTAAAAAAAAAAAAAAAAAGGGTCCTTTTAAAAATTTAAGGTAAAGGAACACCTGCTTTATACACTAAAATGTAGGTTTTAATATAGCATGTTATTTTAAAAAAATCAGCACTAAAAAGTTATGCCACAATCCTTCCTTCCCCATTGACATTTTCACAGTGTAAGACATTCAATCATTCTTTGTCCGCTGTTTCTTATTTACGTAATTACTTTGCAGTCTTGGCCTCTTGGTTTTACCCCTGACGTGTATTTCCCCTAGAGTGACATGAACATTTTGAGGCTGAAAGGGAATAAAACAGTGAAGGAAACTGTACATAGACATGGCAAAAAAGGAAATCCTAAATTATAGCAATATAGTTATGGGGTAAAGATGGGCAGCTTAAAAAAAATATGTGAATGAATCTGTGAAGCTGTAAGTAGCGAGAAGTGAGGGTCTTTGTAATGAACCTTGCCGACAGTTATTTGTACACTGTATAGTTTTGTTATGATTTTCGTTGAATTACATGTGCCCTCATTTGTAATGCTACCTTTTTAGCGTTTGAAATGGGAATATATTTTGTTTCCATTTTTTAAAGTAAACAAGGATACTGCTTGTATGGGAACTGGACTTGGGTTAAAACTCTCCAGATCCTTAATTTATGTATTTGAAAAATAATTTAAAAAAAAAAAAAGTTTAAAATTGCTGTCCATGTTAGGGTTTGTTTCAGAGTTACCTATGCTTCAAAAGTGTAGGTTACCAATCATTTAAGAAAAAATGTAAATGGAGAAAAGTTATATTTTATGAAGGTTATTTTGTTGTATTTAGTATTTGAAAAGTTGGTTTTTGGAGCATTTCAGAATGTTGGAAGCATCACTGTCTTAGTACATATGTGATTGTCCTCTAGCAAATTGCATTATGTGATTGTGAATACATGTTGGTATTTAAGAACTGAGTGCACATAGCACTCCTGAAAAAGCCTAGAATTTAGAGCAGTGCTTTTAAAGTCACATGACCGTGTCCTCAGGGAGCAAAAATTTTGGATTTGCAACTTGTAGCTTCACAAGGACTTAATGGAAAGAGATTGCATAGGATGTTTTCATCGGTTATACTATCCATTTTTCTTTGCTTTGTATGACACTATGGTTGGTGAAGACAAAAGCCAGATGGGACACCCTATTATGTTGATAGATAAGTGATGTAATATATGGCCTTTTACATTTAGCAAACCAGGAGTCGCATGCATTCATTTAAAGTGTTTTGGAGATTTAAAAGTCTGTAGAAATGACCCCACATACTCTGTACAGTATTTTTGGTTATGAAAGCTCTATGGTGTTGTGGGGAGTTAGGCCCCAAGCATAGTTTACATGTTCCTGTCAAGGTCTTTTGTTGACATTAACCAGCTGCATGCTTCGTTAACATTCATTTTTTTGTTTCATAACATATTTTAAACATGCAGAGTAAGCAATTTCAGCAGTTTTGGTTGAACACTTTAATACTCCATTTAAATTGAAGGATCTACAAGCTTTGTCCTTCAGAATTGCACTTTCTGCTAGTTTCCTTGTATTTTTCCCTATTCCACAAACTCATTGTGTTGGTATGTGAGCAGTACAGTTGTAGCGCAAAATAAACAACTGTCTTTGCCCCTTCACAATGACCCTTGCATGAACTAAATTGCCATAACAATTGTTTCTATTGTTGTCACGCCACAGCTCTGTCGGTCACATTTTTGATACTTAAGGGGGGGGGGCAAAAGAACTAGCTGGAGATGGTCAATTTATACATATTTTGTTGCAATTGATTTCCTTCAATGGTTGTAAGTAGTTATTTTCTATGATATAAAGGGTTCAATAGTTATTACTCTTTAGAAATATCTGTGTGTTGCAGTTTAAATGTTTGTTGAATTTGTGAAATATTGAGCTTTGGTGTTGCTGGCTGGACTTGCTTTCTTTGTTTGGTCCTGTTAAAGACTACCACTTTGAAAGCATGGCCATCTCGTTACACTGAAGCTAGTGTTTGTAGAACTTTATTTTTGACAGAATGAAACTGTGCTACAGGGACTCATGTGGCAAATGTATCTCTTTATGCAGAAGGATGTTTTCGTGTTTTTTTTTTTTTTTAAGTATGGCTTATTATGCATTTTTCATTGAGGGCATTGAAGTTGCACGGACTGATAAAATGTTGATGCAAAACGAGAAAGAAAAAAACCAGCAAAATGTTTACCAAAAACTCAAAATAAGTTAGCAGTGCCTGTTCAATTTCACAGTCTCACTGTTGAGTTCAGTTGTAAATATGTTTCAGAATCTCTTCTTCACAGATAAATAATAATAATTAAAAAAAAAATACACCATGTAGAATGTGAGGGGGGTAACTAAGTCCCAGGTCTGGGCTTCTAAATACAAAAAACATCTTATGAGATGTTCTTTATCAAACTGTTTATTTGTGCTTGTCTTATAGGACTTCTTTAGACGCCTGGGAAAAGGTTACCCCCATATCAATGATATCTCTCTGAGAACAACCTTTTTTGTAGGACTGTGTGTTTCTTTAGATACATTTAGTACAACTGTAGGTGACTAGTAGTCAGTTTATTGCTTGCTAGCTACACACCAGGGTTGATCCATTTTAAAACTTTTGGCACATCTTGTACCATTTTACTCCTCTCCATAGAACATGTATGCATGTGTTCCAGATGGTATTACCTTTTCAAATTATTTGGACTGTCAGGATATATTTGTCTTTATTATTGGCACTCGATTTTTGTCCATAACCAGCCACCAACCTTAAATGATCTACTCACAATACGACAACTCTGTATAATTTTCTACCACCCTTGCAAATCTTTGGGATAGATTTACATAAGAATAGGAAAACCCTATTTTGTATCTGTTGTATTCATATATGTGAAAATGCCGAGACAATATGTTTTGTCTTATTTCAAGAGGCAAGTTTAAAATTTCCTTAAAAAATATCAGTCACCCTTCTAAAAAAAAAATGAAGGGAGTTTTGTGATATTAGTACAGTATCATGAATTTCCTCCCCGGACAGATTTCCTCTTCCTGTGAATTGCCCAACATTTTTTGTTTTTAGCTGCTAAATTTATACTATTACATTCAGTTGTGACCCATTGTTAGTAAATCTATCCCAATGTTTTGTTGGCCTCTTACATGACCAGAATGACAGTACTGGACTTAAACTGAAAAATGAGTGTTTCTAACAAAGGGTCAGTACCACTGGGTTAGATATATCTGAACTCTTGGGTTTCTAGGACAAGGGTGAGCCTGCAAGCCATTTGAGTTTACTATGTCATGAGTTTGAATAATTAAGCTTTTTCTTGGGTGGTAATTTCATTGCAAGCAACAAATGAGCTCCAATTTGCCATAAGTTTTAAACTGGTGTAAATCAAGCTTGACTTAATGTGATTGTTACTGTTATATCCAGCCTATACTGCTAGCAGCTGCTCATACTGCAGTCAATTACTGGAAGCGGATATATTTCCTATGCAAAAAACTGTTTAAACAATAAAATGAGCTATGCTACAGACTCGCTTTTCTGTGTTTTTCTTCCATTTAACTGTTCAGATACTCTTCAAGGTGAAATAACTATTGTTACCAATAAGTCCCAATCTCCCCATTGTAAAACGTTAGTGTGGGCACTATGTAATGATGATTTAGACATTCCTAACAGGACTCAGTTATGCTATAATTCCTGTGGCTACGCAAGTGATTGATAAAGAAATTTCATAGATTATGCATCTTATTGTGTAAATGAAGTTTGTAATATAAAATAAAAAGTACTCTGTGCTGTTTACTAGCTTTATTTACTTGCACACTTCATATACTTCATTATGCAGCAGAGTTGCTTAAATATTGGCAGTCCTTTCCTTCCTCCCTGCTAATATAAGCTAGTGTCACTGATTAGATATAGAGAAATAGATGGATATAATACCTTGATTTTCTTTCCATAAAGCTTTCTGGCTTTAACCCCTTAATGACCCATGACAGAATAGTGAATCATGGTTTAATTAAGGGGTTTTCCAACAATATGAAAGTCTGATAGAAACACCCATAAAGCTACAAATAAATGAATGCAACAACACTCAATCATAAAAGCAAACTATTTAAGCTCCATTTAGTTGTAAATTATATTAACAAAATGTAATTGGCTTTCTAAAGTAGGCAGAGTTATATCAAAATGGATACTACAACTCCTATGATCCCTCAGTTCTCAGTAACAGCTCCTCCCTCCCATGCTCTGCTCCCAGTAATGATCTAATAAACTTCCTGCTATGTTGCCTTAGTAATGATATGTGTAACTGCCATCTCTGCTTCAAGATGATGGTTCCTTCTTTAACTGTGATAGGCCCTCCCCCCTTGGCAACCTCAATCCCACTGCAAGCAACTGACTACAGCCATACTTAGTGATGATCAAATGATCTGCCCGGGCAGGCGCAGGACATTATGTGGACTTGTGACCATCAGCCATCTTATGTGCTGTATCCCCCGCAGGGACAAAATCAACTGACAGATTAAAGGGCCAGCAGCATTTTAAATCTTCTTTTATAGTGTATGTCCACAACATTCTTCTGCTAATGGGGTCAAAATTTTAAGTAACTGATTAGCTTTTATTTCAATGACCCATTTGAATATTAATTATCCTTATTCCTTGAATACCCCTTTAACCCCTTAACGACCTGGCCCTTTTTAGTTTTCACTTCCATTTTTCATTCCCCACCTTTAAAAATCTATAACTTTTTTATTTTTCCACGTTAAGAGCTCTGTGATGGCTTGTTTTCCACGTAAGAAATTGCACTTCATAGTGTACTGGGACGCAGGAAAAAATTCCAAATACAGTGAAAATGGGGAAAAACCACATTTGCGCTGTTTTCTTGTGGGCTTGGATTTTTTTACTGTGCGCCCAAAATGACAAGTCTAGTGTATTCTTTGGGTCGGTGCGATCATGGGGATACTAAACTTGTATAAAATTTAAACCTGTAAAAAAAACTTTGATGTACGGAGCTGTGGGTGGTGTCATTTTTTGCAACTTTTGATAATGTTTTCATTGCTATCATTTTTAGGACTGTACTACCTTTTGATCACTTTTTATTGATTATTTTTAGATTTTTCAAAATGGCACAAAAGTGCCATTTTGGAATTTAAGTGCTATTTTCCGTTACGAGGTTAAACGCAGTGAAAAACCGTTATTATATTTTGATCAGGCATTTTCGGACGCGGTGACACCTAATGTGTTTATGATTTTTACTGTTTATTAATATTTATATCAGTTCTAGGGAAAGGGGGATGATTTGAATTTTTAGGGTTTTTTTAATTATAATTTTTTTTTTTTTTTACGGTTTTTCAGACTCCCTAGGGTACTTTAACCCTAGTTTGTCTGATTGGTCCTAACATATGCTGCCATTCTACAGTATGGCAGTATATGGGGATTTTCCACCCTATTCATTACAATGTGCTGAGAGCACATTGTAACGATAGGGTTTATAGGACTGTGCCAGAGATCAGACTCCCTAGAAAAAGGGTTAAAAAAAATGTAAAAGAAAGCCTGACTTAAAATGAGCAGCCATTTTATAGAACTCCTCAAAACACATAAATATATCATGTATCCCGAATGCCCTACCTTTCAGAATATAAAAACGATTCTTCCCTGCTGTGAATTCTGTAACGGAAACAAATTTCTAAATAACCAATAACCACTTTTTCGTCAGTTCGCAACAAATCAAAATTTAAATGGTGACCAAAAGGTTCTACAGTTCACAAATAATGGAAGTAATGAAAAAAGTCAGCTGGTCTTACAAAAAAAGATGCCTTACATAGGTCAGAATACCTTTGAAGTATGAAAATGTTATTGTGGTCAGTTTTAATGTTATTCTCTATCCATAGGATAGGGGATAAAATGCTGATTAGTGGAGGTCACAAGAGGAATCCTGTTGGAGCAACAGATTGTGCAGCAGTGTTACAGTTTGTGGGACAACCATCGGGTCGGCCTCTGACATGGGCATAATCTGTTGTTGGACAAATAAGGTTTTTTTCTTTCCCTAATTTTTATGGTAAAAATTGAATGATAAAATAATAATGATACAAATGTATTAACTCTATTGGCTATTCTACTGCTTGTTTTTTAATTAAAATATTAAAGCAGTTCACCCTAGAATTTTAAAAACATGATAAAATTATTCTGTAGGTTAGTGCAACACCAAACATTTTGTATATTTTGCTACTTTAGCAAAAAACAACTTTTTGAGGAAAACTCATTTGACCATAATTGGTACGGAAAGTATTCAGACCCCTTTAAATGGAACTTATCACCACAACCCCCATTTTTACACCATGCACATGTTCCAAAAGCCCATAACATGACAATTGCATGTTGCTTGTGTCATGTTTGTGAGTAGTAAAAGTTCGCTATAATCATGTAATGTACTTTACCTAGCTCCCTGCTGGGTGCAGGAATTTTAAAATCAAACAGTTGTCTGCTCCTAGATCTTCTCCCCAGTCCACATGCTCCAGTCATGGAGTCATGTCATGGGCTGTTCTAACATGTACATGCTGAAAAATGGGGTTTGTGATAACACACATTGTTTAATTGCATTTTTTTTCATTAATGGACCTTCTGCACCCTTTTTTGACATAAAATAAAACTGAAATATAGATATTTTTGGTCATTTATTAAACAAGGAAAACTGAAATATCACATGGTCATAAGTATTCAGAACCTTTGCTGTGAATTATGCGGTCTAAGGAACTGCCCAAGGAGCTCAGAGACAGAATTGTGGCAAGGCACATAAATGGCCAAGGTTACAAAAGGTTCTGCAGCACTCAAGGTCCCTAAGAACACAGTGGCCTCCGTAATCTTTAAATGGAAGAAGTTTGGGACAACCACAACTTTTTCTCCACCTACCTTGTCCAGCAAACTAAGCAATCATTGGAGAAGAGCCTTGGTGAAAGAGGTATAGAAGTACCCCAAGAGAAGGGAGAAGGTTCTACAAAGTCAACTGTAGCTTTCCACCAGTCAGGGCTTTATAGCTGAGTTTGCCTACAGAAACCTCTCCTAACTGCTAGACATATGAAAGCTGCATGCTGTTTGCAAAAAAAAGTCTATATGAAATAGGATTCTCTGAGATGGAGATTGAACTTTGGAGTTAATTGATGTTTGTTATTAATTCTAAGCTGTATGTTTGGAGAGAACTGTTCATCACCTGCCAAATGCAATCCCAACAGTGACGCATGGTGGTGGAAGCATCATTCTTTGGGGGTGTTTTTCAGCTGCAGGGACAGGATGACTGGTTGCAATTGAAGGAAAGATTAATGCGACCCAGTACAGAGAGATCCTGGGTGAAAACCTCTTCCAAAGTTCTCTGTACCTCCGATTGGTCCAAAGGTTCACCTTTCAAAAAGACAATGATCCTAAGCACACTGCTTAAGTAACAAAGTAGTAGATTCAGAACAACTGAACAACTTGTTCCATCATTCTCAAGAAGACTTACTGCTATACTAGCTTAAAAGGTTGCTTCTACTCAATAATTTATCATCAACCGAAAAGTGATCAAGCAGTGGGTGTGGGCGTGGGATCACTGTCACATATCACCCCTGCTGTTTTACATAATACAACCAAAATGTTGAAAATACTGAAACTTAGATCGAATGGATGCCAGACAAATAATTTTATTCAATACACAATTACACGGCAACAAAAGAGTAACAATAAAAGTATAAAAACAGAGAGTGCCAGAATGCATATATAATCCAAAAACCAATAAGAGGAATAAGATACAGTGTATAGAACAAAGATACCACTTAGAGCCATATATATAAGTTCCAACAATTAAGGGAAACCGTAGTACCTCGTATGGAGTAAGCACTAAAGTGGAAATACCTATACCTGTAGGGCAGGCACACGCTGTACACCCCTATTTTTATACTTTTATTGTTACTCTTTTGTTGCCGTGTAATTGTGTATTGAATAAAATTATTTGTCTGGCATCCATTCGATCTAAGTTTCAGTATTTTCAACATTTTGGTTGTATTACTCAATAATTTAGCAAACATTTCAGATTTTTCTGTCAAGATGGGGTGTAGAGTGTACAACTTTTTGGATCTTACCAATTGGCTGCAATGAAACAAAGAGTGGAAAATTTAAAAGGGTATGAATACTTTCTGAACCCACCGTTAATGTACCCAAAATCTAAATGTTCCTGTTTTATTTCTGAGTGAAAAGAGCGTTGTTAGGGCTTCTAAAATTTTTTGCTACATAGGAAGCAAGGAGTTAAATATTCTATTTTACATTGCAGTACTTCTTAACAATTTAGAAATAAGACTTAAAGATGGATAGGCCAGTGGTTCATAATGACCAGTTAGGTTTCATGCCGGGGAGATCAGTCAGGTACAGTATCCAACGATTGTGGTGAATTTGAAGGTTTCTTTTCACAAGTTAGGCGAAAGAGCTGTGTTCTCACTCAATGAGGCCAAGGCATTTGACAGCGTTAAGTAGGACTACATATGGCTGACACTGGAAAGGGTTAAGCTATTGGTGTTAATGGCAGAGCCTCTTCCCTATGGAGTTTATACCGTATAGAGCAATGGTATTGTAGAGCATTGTATTGAACTTGAACCAGCGATCAGAGCATCAAGTTCAAGTATGGAAAAGTAAAAACACTAAACACTACACATCAAAATAAATAAAAAATAAATACATAAAAATATAAGCCCCTAAAATGTCACTTTCTCATAAAAACGCTTAATAAAGTATAAAAACACAAAAAAACCCACATATTTGGTATGGTAGATTCTGTAACAATCCGTTTAATAAAACAAAATAGTTACTGGACCCACACGGTAAATGCCGGAGGAAAACACACAAAAAATGTTCTGAAAAAAGATCATTTTTAATTTATACTCTCCTCGCAAAAATAAGCCCCTAACCAGATTTGTCAGTCAAAAAATAAAAAAGTTATGCATATGAAAAGATGGTGATGCTAAAATGAACAAAATTTTCTCCAAATTAGTTTTTATTCAGTACAATGGAATAAAATACACAAAACCCCCACATATTTAGTATCGCTGCGTCCGTATCAATCTGCATAATAAAACAGAATCGTTATTAGATCCGCAAAGTGAACCCCGTAAAAAAAAAAAAGCTACAAAAAAAGATAATGTTTAATTAATACCCTATAAAAATGCTTTAAAAAGTGATTTAAAAAAATGATATGCACTCTAAAATAAGACCACTAAAAAGAACAATCCTTCTTGCAAAAAATAAGCCCTTAAACAGATTTGTGGGGCGAAAAATAAAAAAGTTATGGATATGAAAGACAGTGATGCTAAAACAAACAACATTTTTGCCAAATTACTGTTTATTCAGTAAAAAAGGAAAAAAATCTATATAAATGAGGTATTTCTGTAATCGTGGCAACCCATAGAATAAAAATAATATACTATTTTATGGTATTGTTAACGGCCAAAAAAAACACATAAAAATTTTCATTTCCTCCACCAACAAAGCCTTAATAAAATCTCACCAGTTAGCTATAGATGCCCCAAAATTATGTACCAGAAAAATGCATCTCATGTGGCAAAAGAAATAAGCCCCTAATAGGTCCACATTAAAAAAAGAAAAATTATTGTACAATGTGACATTAGCAAATCTGATCTGGATGGCGCCTCCTTCCCTTCTATGCCCGGCTGTGCGCCCATACAGCAGATTACCACAACATCAGTGTACTCGAGAGAAATTGGGTATTAAACTTTGTGGAGCCTTTTTTCATTTAATCCATTGTAAATGTTTAATTTTCCACCCAAAATGAGGGTATTGTGAAGAAATATTACAATTTGCAGACTCCACCTCCATTTTGTTTTAACCCCTATAAAACACCTAAAAGGCTAACAAACTTCTTAAAAGTGTTTTTTCATACGTTGAGGGGTATAGTTTCCATAATGGGGTAATTTACGAGTCTAGCTATTATTTAGGCATCTCAGTGTCAATTAGAAGTTGAGCAGGTCCATCTAAATACGGGTTTTGGTGATTTTACAAAAAATTTGAAAAATGATACCTAAATTCTGAGCCTCATAACATTCTAGTAAAATATGCGGAATCTTAAAAAACCATCCAACATAAAGCATTGTAAGAAATGTAAGTTTTGAATTTGAGTGCTATGACTATCTGCATCAAAAGTAGAGCATTTAGAACCTTGAAAATAAAGAATTTTTCCAAATCTTTGCCAAATTTAGTTTTTTTTCATAACTAAACACAAAAGATTTCATCCAAAATTTTAAACTAATTTGAAGTACAATCTCAAAATCCCCTGGATATCTCATACTATTCCAAAGCTATAAGCACTTATAGTGACACAGGCCAGATTTGAAAAATGGGTCCGCGTTCTTAAGGCCAAAAGAGGTCCTGTAGGGGTTAAGATAGGTGGGAACAGGGATAACTATTTAACATAGGGGTTAAAAGCCTTTTTTTTGTAAAAACCAGGGAATAAGAAGATGAAAGTAGAGCAGATCCTGCCAGAGAGTGCACACACCAGTATGTCAGTGTGCTTGGTTTTACAATTCTTCATCCTGATGGTAGATGTCCTTTAACCCCTTAAGGACGTAGCCATTTTACAGCTTAAGGCTCAGTCCCATTTTTTGGATTCTGACATGCGTCACTTTATATGGTTATAACTTTTGAACACTGTTACTTATCAAAACGATTCTGAGATTGTTTTTTACCCACATGTTGTACTTCATTTTAGTGGTAAATTTTGGCTGATAAGTTTTGCGTTTATTTACAAAAAAAAAGAAAATATGAAGAATTTTCTAAAAAATTTGCCATTTTTGAAATTTGAAATCATTGCGTTTTCAGGCAGATAGATGTACCACCTAAATAAATTGCTGAATAACATTTCCCATTTGTCTACTTTACATTTTCACCATTTTTGAAATGTCTGGATAATTTATTTTGATGTCACGCGGCTTACAAATCGAATAGCGCTTTTCCGGATTTTCAGAATTGACTATTTTGGGGATAAATACAGTTTTGAATGAAAATTTACATATTTAGCATCAAAACCCCCCCTATATAATCAACCCAATTTCAAATCTGCACCCCTCAAGCTATCAGAAACAGATTTTACGAAGATTGTTAACCCCTTGAGATCTTCATAGTAATTACATCAAAATGGAGGCGAAATTTAGAATAGTCAAATTGTGCCGGTTATACGTTCATTTAGCCCTAAAATTTACACATTTCCAAAAGATAAAAATACAAAACCCACCATACAATTTGTTCTACAATTTCTCCCGAGTGCAGAGACCCCCCACATGTGGCCGTGACTTGTTTTATGGGCACACAGTGAGGCGCAGAAGGGAAGGAGCACCCTACAGCTGCCAGGATTTTACTTTCCTCATTGGCCTCTTTTGAAGGCTGTAAAATTTTCGCTTTTGCGCTATTAGGGCCATGTGATGCCATTTTTTTTTGCGGGATGAGATGCTTTTTCCAATGTTACCATTTTGGGGTTGGTATCACTTATTGTTGAAAATTTAGGAACTTCTTTTTGAGAGCAGGAGTAGAAAAGCATCAATTCTCTACTGGTTTTTTTACTTTTTTTTTTGTGGTGTTCACCGTATAGACTAATAATCATATTATCTTCATTCTATGGGTCGATACGATAACGGTGATACCAGACATGAATATATTTTCCTGCGTTTTACTAAAGTTGTAAAATAAAACCCTATTGTGGGGAAAAATCTATCATTTTTGTATTGCCATCTTCCAAGTGGCATAACTTTGTTACGTTTTTGGCTACGGAGCTGGTTGATGTCTTGTTTTTTGCGGGA
This sequence comes from Engystomops pustulosus, assembly GCF_040894005.1. Lineage (NCBI taxonomy): Eukaryota > Metazoa > Chordata > Amphibia > Anura > Leptodactylidae > Engystomops > Engystomops pustulosus. The sequence continues at coordinate 125,423,394 of NC_092411.1, read as the reverse complement.
CACGTTGTACTTTGCACCAGTATCATTCTAGAGTACATATGTTTTTTTGATCACTTTTTATAGCATTTTTTGTGGGATTGAATAGGTAAAAATCATAATTTTTGGAGGGTTTATAACAGTTTTCTTTTAAGGCGTTCATCGTGCGGGTTCAATAATTATTTATTTTTATTCTACTGGTTGTTACGGACGCGGTGATACTATATATGTGGGGTTTGTGTTATGATTTAGACTTTTTTTTTCAGTTATATGTCTCTTTATATGTTTTGGGGCTTTTGGGCATTTTTGGTGATTTATTACTTTATTTTTTTATTGAATAATTTTTTTTTTAATTTTTCACTTTTTCCACCATGGGAAATGAACAAGCAATAATCTGATTGCTTGTTCATAATAATACCCTGCAATACTTATGTATTGCAGGGCATTATCAGTGTCAGCCTATGCACTTGCATAGGGTGGCACTCTGCCAGTAAGATGACGTCATAGACGCCATCTTACCGGCAGTTCCTGCAGGTAACACTGGGGTGCAGATCGGACCCCAGTGATACCGTAGCAGTGATCGGTGCCCCCCGAAAATGATTCGGGGGGGCCGATCGTGGGGGAAAGACCCCCCAGATGCATGTTAGATGCCGCGGTCGCGATGATTGCGGCATTTAACAGGTTAATCACCCGCGATCAGAGACAACTCCGATCGCGGGTGTTACACTGGGGTGCCGGCTATCAGTCACAGCCGGCACCCCGTGTTTCCCGATGCCGGTTCGGCTCAAATCTTGAGCTGAACCGGCATCGGCTCAGCGTCCGATATATTGGACGCTGAGCGTTAAGTCACTGAGCTCAGCGTCCGATATATCGGACGCTGAGCGTTAAGAGGTCAAAGAGAATTGGGGATACATTTTTAGTGTGGACAAAACTAAATGTTTCTACAGCTACAAGATCAGTTCTTGTTAAAATTATAATACTGTTTATTTTTCAAAATTGTCTAGTGTATATAACAGCTAAAATATTTAGAACATTATCAATATTGTTGAGGAAATTTGGAAGGGGAGAAAAGCATCAAACTTTTTTAAAACTGAATTTTAAAATTGTTTCTGCATATAGTAAGCAAGAAATATACTTTTTTACACAATTATACAATAGTGCAGTGATGGCAAACCTTCTAGAGACCGAGTGCCCAAACTACAACCAAAATCCATTTATTTACCGTGAAGTGCCAACATGGCATTTTAAGCAGTAACTTATTGCTACCTGTTCTTCCACATCTTTCAATCATATCGCACCCCTGAGCCCACCAATACAGTTGAAAGAAGGAAGGCAAATTAAGATTCATGGCTTCTCTTCAGGGTCTCTCTGTAGGAAAAGAATGGTGGCTCCAGCAGGAGGACCTCCAAAGACATTGCAGTTGTCAACACCTTCTCGCTTTTCCCGCAGTTCCAAACAGCCAATGAAATGTTGCTTTAAAACAGCGCTGAGAGCAGCATCTGTTAAATTGCCTGGGGCTGAAGGTGGATTTGGTCCTATTTGGTGAACTCTGACCTGGAGCAATGGTCTGAGTGCCCACAGAAATGGCTCTGAGTGCCACCTCTGGCACCAGTGCCATAGGTTCGCCACCACTGCAATAGTGTATCCAAGATATGAATACTAGGTATGCATGATGTTAAAAGTTAATTTCCAACTTGTTTCAGTGGGTTTGGGATAGGGTTACATGTAATGTAGAGTTGTATGGATATTGTGATAAAACACCACTTACAGTGAAGGAAATAATTATTTGATCCCTGGCTGATTTTGTAAGATTTCCACTGACAAAGGTATGAACTATTTATAATTGTCACGGTCACGGGTGCCCCTGCGACCCATATCCCGGTCACAGAAGCACCCGTGTGCCTTATTGTGCCCCTGGAGCATACCTGCACGTTGACTTGCCTCTCTCGGCTCTAGCAGCGGTCTCCTCACTCTCCACGGTCCGGCGTGCATGCGCAGGCTCTGTCAGATTTAAAGGGCCATCACGCCGATTATAGGCGGTGGATGGCCGCCTGCCAAGATAAATTCCTGCCCCTTCCTGTGTGCCCTGCCGGATCTTTGTGTTTCTATGCCTAAGAGAAAGCATTGTTCCATTCCCTTTGCATTTTTCCCGGTTTCCCATTGTGACCTCGATGTAGTTCCTGACTCCGATCCCGTGCTGCCTGTCCCTGACCATGAATTTGCCTGACGATTCTGTACTTCCCCTTAGCTGTCACCGAGGACAAAGTCGCACCTGTGGAGCAACCTGGTGGTACCACGCCGTAGCAAGTCCAACCTGCTTTGTGGCAGTCTCTGGTAAAAACTGGATACCACTTAGACTCTAGTCCCAGGTGTCGGCTTACATCATTGTCCGCAGTGGTCCTGAGGATCCACTACCTCCCATTCTGACAATTTTAAGGGAAGATTAATTTTAACATTGAGAGATAGAATATCAAAAAGAAAATCACATTGTATACATTTATTTTCATTTTGCAGTGAGAAATAAGTATATCCCATTGGCAAACAAGATGTATTACTTTGTGACAAAATGATTGTTGGCAGACATTTTTTTTGTAGTTGATAATGTGGTTTGCCCACTTGTCAGATTATCTCTAAATCATTAAGATTTTGAGGTTGTCTCTTGGTAATTCGGAGCTTCAGCTCCCTTCATATATTCCCTCAAGCCACTCCATGACCTTAATATGCTTCTTTTTGAGCCACTCCTTTGTTGCCTTGGCTGCATGTTTTGGGTGGTTGTCTTGGTGGAAGACCCTGCCACGACCCATTTTTCATGTCCAGGCAGAGGGAGGGAGATGGTCACTCAGGACTTCTCCCATTGATGCAATAAAGTAGGCACATACCTTTAGCAGAGAAACACGCCCAAAACATAATGTTTCCACCTCCATGCTCAACAGTGGGGACAGTGTTCTTTGGGTCATAGCCAGCATTTCTCTTCCCCTAAACATGGCGAGTTAAGTTAATGCCAAAGAACTCATTTTTTTGTCTAATCTGATCACAGCACCTTCTCCAAATCACTCACATAATAATTCAGGTGGTCATTGGAAAACTTCAGATGGGCCTGCACATGTGCCTTATTGAGCAGGGGGACCTTGCAGGCAGTGCAGGATTTTTAAACCAATGATTACCAATGGTTTTGAAATCATTAAATAGTTCTCATTGTGTAGTTCCCTCATGAGGTAAGATTTTGCATGGTGCCCCACATTGACAATCATTTTGTATTTCTGCCATCTTCTTACTATTGAAGTTGTCTCCTTCTTACCCTGCATCTTACTTATGATTTATAGACCGTTACAGCCTTGTGCAGGTCTGTGATCTTGTACCTGACATACTTAGAAAGCTCTATGGTTTAGCCCATGTTGAAGAAGTTTGAGCCTGGATGATTAATTGAGTCTGTGGACAGGAGTGTTATATATTGGGCACTATATAAGATGGTGTTTTTAATGTAGGTAATTAGTAGATTAGGTCTGACTGGTCTGTAGGAGCCAAAACTCTTAATCTTTGGTAGGGGATAAAATACTTATTTCTATTGGCAAATTGCAAATATCTATATCTAATCTCTCTATGTGAAAATTATCCTACCCTTTTTAGACTGTTCATGTCTTTGTCAGCATTTAAACTATCAAAATCAGCCAGGGATCAGGAGAGTTGAGAAATGGTCAATAGGGGGGTGGATGATTCTGCTGTGGTGCATTCTAAAGGTATTCTTTATGTGAAGAAAATAGAAATAATTGGATTAGGAAATACAAGGTACTGAGATCTGAATACAGACTCAGGCCCCAAAACTGGTTTTATTATACTCCAATCATATGTGCATATAGGAAGGCCTTAGGATAAAATTTTTAGGGAAATAAGAGATCCACTATTTACCCTAATGGCAAATTTAGGAGGTTGAAGTTAATACAATTTATTAATTTTTCTTGCATGGTACTTTAATCCCTATGCGCACCAGGACGTTATAGTACGTCCCTGCAGTTATATACTTCCCGCACCAGGACGTGCTTCTAGCAACGGCTCACGAACGGAGCCGGCACCAGAAGCAGTGGTTGTCAGCTGTCTATTACAACTGACACTGGACAGTAGCACCTGAGATCAGAGCCGACTCCGATCGCGAGTGTTAACCCCTTACACGCCGCGGTCAAGCATAACTGCAGCGTGTAAGGGTCTTCCCCCTATGGACCGGATCCCCTGTGCCGCTTACCAGGCGAGCCAATCCACTTCTGGCGAGTGCTCCAGGGCTGCCCAATGTCCTGAGCAGTCAGACCCCATCCGAGTCTGACTGTAAACTGTCTGCGCATGCATCTACATGCTCAAACAGTATACACTGCTCTACAATGAATTAGTATTGTAGAGACGTGTATCGGACTTGAACCAGGGTTCAGAGCATTGCTGGTTCAAGTTCCAAAAAGTATGGAAAAGTACTTATATACTTATATACTCGAGTATAAGCCTAGTTTTTCAGCACAAAAAATGTGCTGAAAAACCCAAACTCGGCTTATACTCGAGTCAAATAAATATATCTAAACTCACCTTTCCGGCGACCCTTGTATATCTTCTGTGCGATCTGTCCGGCAGTGGCGGCAGGCTATATACACTGGGGCAGGGGCTGGCAGGCTATATACACTGGGGCAGGGGCTGGCAGGCTATATACACTGGGGCAGGGTCTGGCAGGCTATATACACTGGGGCAGGGGCTGGCAGGCTATATACACTGGGGCAGGGGCTGGCAGGCTATATACACTGGGGCAGGGGCTGGCTGGCTATATACACTGGGGCAGGGGCTGGCTGGCTATATACACTGTGGCAGGGGCTGGCTGGCTATATACTGGGGAGGCTGTGACCAATGCATTTCCCACCCTCGGCTTATACTCGAGTCAATAGGTTTTCCCAGTATTTTGTGGTAAAATTAGGGGTCTCGGCTTATACTCGGGTCGGCTTATACTCGAGTATATACAGTAAAAAATTTAAAAACACTAAAGTTTACAGATAAATAAAAAACAATTACATAGAAATATAAGCCCCTAAAATGTCACTTTCCCATAAAAACACTTAAAGTATAAAAAAAACACAATCCCCCCACATATTTGGTATTGCCGAGTCCGTAACAATATGTATAATAAAACAGAATCATTACTGCACCCCGCATCCGTAAACACTGGAGATAATCTTTAATTAATACCTTTAAAAAATGCTCTAAAAGGTGATTTAAAAAATTACTTTTTATTCAGTAAAAATGGGAAAAAATCTATATAAATGAGGTATTTTTGTAATCGTGGCGACCCATAGAATAAAAATAATATACTATTTTTATGGTGTGGTAAACAGCCAAAAAAAGAAACACAAAAAAAATCTGATGATTTTCATTTCCTCCACCAACAAAGAGTTAATAAAATCTCAACAATTAGCTATAGATGCCCCAAAATTATGTACCAAAAAATTGTGTACCCGGGAGATATTGGGTATTAAACTTTGTGGAGCCTTTTTTCATTTAATCCATTGAAAATGTTTAATTTTCCACCCAAAATGAGGGTATTGTGAAAAAATATTACAATTTGTAGACTGCACCTCCATTTTGTTTTGACCCCTATAAAGGTTTACCAAACTTCTTAAAAGTGGTTTTTCATACATTGAGGGGTGTAGTTTCCATAATGGGGTAATTTACAAGTCTAGCTATTATTTAGGCCTCTCACACGGGTGAGAGGCCATCTAAATACAGGTTTTGGTGATTTTCCAAAAAATTTGAAAAATGGTACCTAAATTCTGAGCCTTACAACATTCTAGTAAAATATGTGGAATCTTATAAAACCATGGCAACATAAAGCAGGCATTTGGGAAATGTAAGTTATGAATTTATTTGGGTGCTATGACTATCTGCATCAAAAGTAGAGAATTTACAACTTTGAAAATAAAGAATTTTTCCAGTTTTTTGCAGAATGTCGTTTATTTCATAACTAAACACAAAAGATATCATCCAAATTTTTAAACTAATTTGAAGTACAATGTGTCACGAGAAAACAATCTCAAAATCCCCTGGATATATCATAGCGTTCCAAAGCTATAACCACTTATAGTGACAAGGGGCAGATTTGAAAAATGGGGCAGCGTTCTAAAGGCCAAAATAGGCCTGTAGGGGTTAAGATGGGTGGGAGGTTGAACAGGGATAACTATTTAACATATGTATGAGTTTATCTTCTTGGTTTGTATTTGTATACTAGGAAAAACGCAGAGACTTTTTGTAAACCTTTTTATTTTGTCCAATTTATGTTTAATAAAGGTTATAAGATTGCAATACTTCTGTACAGTGAACTACTGTAACTGTCATTATTTCACTAATCATTTCCTCCTTTATAATGCTCTGCCAGGCCTTTGCTGTAGTAGGTTTTTTTTGTTGCTCTGTAGTTGTGGAACTTACTGTGGCTCAGTGGCTCAGTGGGGTTGAGTTTAGCGACTGACTTGGTCATTCAAGAATATTCCACTTCTTTGCTTTAATAAACTCCTGGGTTGCTTTGGCTTTACGTTTTGGGTCATTGTTAGAGATGAGCGAACATGCTCGTCCGAGCTTGATGCTCGGTCGAGCATTAGGGTACTCGAAACTGCTCGTTACTCGGACGAATACTTCGCCCGCTCGAGAAAATGGCAGCTCCCGCCGTTTTGCTTTTTGGCGGCCAGAAACAGAGCCAATCACAAGCCAGGAGACTCTGCACTCCACCCAGCATGACGTGGTACCCTTACACGTCGATAGCAGTGGTTGGCTGGCCAGATCAGGTGACCCTGGGATAGACTAGCCGCTGGCCGCGCTGCTCGGATCATTCTGTCTCTGGATGCCGCTAGGGAGAGAGCTGCTGCTGCTCAGGGAAAGCGTTAGGGTGTTCTATTAGCTTACTGTTAGGCAGGAGTGATTCTCAAAGAACCCAACAGCCCTTCTTAGGGCTACAATAACGTTCTACTTTTTTTATTTTAATTTGCATCTTTTACCATTTTGTGAGGAATTAGCAGGGGGACTTGCTACCGTTGTGTTTAGCTCTTAGTGGCACACATATCCATAGCAAAGACCGAAGTGGGAAAATTCAGTAGGGGTTGGATTTCTATTAGGCAATAACTCAGTGTCATCTCATCTGGCATAGTACTGTGCTTCCTTTGATACTTGGCTAGAAAATAGCCATAGGAGAATACAAACAGCTTCTTGAAGCCTACAGTAGCGTTCTATATATTTGATTTCTGGTTGATCTGCTGGTGGCTGTAGTTTCTGCAGTGCATGTACTTGCCAATTCTGAGCAATTTGTAGTGAGACTTGCGACCGCTGTGTTCTGCGCTTAGTGGCGCACATATCCATAGCAAAGGCTGAAGTGGCAAAATTCAGTAGGGGTTGGATTTCTATTAGGCAATAACTCAGTGTCATCTCATCTGGCATAGTACTGTGCTTCCTTTGATACTTGGCTAGAAAATAGCCATAGGAGAATACAAACAGCTTCTTGAAGCCTACAGTAGCGTTCTATATATTTGATTTCTGGTTGATCTGCTGGTGGCTGTAGTTTCTGCAGTGCATGTACTTGCCAATTCTGAGCAATTTGTAGTGAGACTTGCGACCGCTGTGTTCTGCGCTTAGTGGCGCACATATCCATAGCAAAGGCTGAAGTGGCAAAATTAAGTAGGGGTTGGATTTCTATTAGGCAATAACTCAGTGTCATCTCATCTGGCATAGTACTGTGCTTCCTTTGATACTTGGCTAGAAAATAGCCATAGGAGAATACAAACAGCTTCTTGAAGCCTACAGTAGCGTTCTATATATTTGATTTCTGGTTGATCTGCTGGTGGCTGTAGTTTCTGCAGTGCATGTACTTGCCAATTCTGAGCAATTTGTAGTGAGACTTGCGACCGCTGTGTTCTGCGCTTAGTGGCGCACATATCCATAGCAAAGGCCGAAGTGGCAAAATTCAGTAGGGGTTGGATTTCTATTAGGCAATAACTCAGTGTCATCTCATCTGGCATAGTACTGTGCTTCCTTTGATACTTGGCTAGAAAATAGCCATAGGAGAATACAAACAGCTTCTTGAAGCCTACAGTAGCGTTCTATATATTTGATTTCTGGTTGATCTGCTGGTGGCTGTAGTTTCTGCAGTGCATGTACTTGCCAATTCTGAGCAATTTGTAGTGGGACTTGCGACCGCTGTGTTCTGCGCTTAGTGGCGCACATATCCATAGCAAAGGCCGAAGTGGCAAAATTCAGTAGGGGTTGGATTTCTATTAGGCAATAACTCAGTGTCATCTCATCCGGCATAGTACTGTGCTTCCTTTGATACTTGGCTAGAAAATAGCCATAGGAGAATACAAACAGCTTCTTGAAGCCTACAGTAGCGTTCTATATATTTGATTTCTGGTTGATCTGCTGGTGGCTGTAGTTTCTGCAGTGCATGTACTTGCCAATTCTGAGCAATTTGTAGTGGGACTTGCGACCGCTGTGTTCTGCGCTTAGTGGCGCACATATCCATAGCAAAGGCCGAAGTGGCAAAATTCAGTAGGGGTTGGATTTCTATTAGGCAATAACTCAGTGTCATCTCATCCGGCATAGTACTGTGCTTCCTTTGATACTTGGCTAGAAAATAGCCATAGGAGAATACAAACAGCTTCTTGATCTTGAAGCCTACAGTAGCGTTCTATATATTTGATTTCTGGTTGATCTGCTGGTGGCTGTAGTTTCTGCAGTGCATGTACTTGCCAATTCTGAGCAATTTGTAGTGGGACTTGCGACCGCTGTGTTCTGCGCTTAGTGGCGCACATATCCATAGCAAAGGCCGAAGTGGCAAAATTCAGTAGGGGTTGGATTTCTATTAGGCAATAACTCAGTGTCATCTCATCTGGCATAGTACTGTGCTTCCTTTGATACTTGGCTAGAAAATAGCCATAGCAATAGGATAGCATTGTTTGGTTTTAAAAACTCAAAAAAAAAACAAAAAACACAAAAAAAAAAAAAAACACAAAAAAAAACAAAAAAAAGTAAAAAAAAAAATAAAGTTATAACTCTCATTTTAAAAATGTTTAACCCGAGGGCTAGGGGTAGAGGACGAGGGCGGGGACGTGGGCGTCCAACTACTGCAGGGGTCAGAGGCCGTGGTCCTGGGCGGGGTGAGACACCACCTGCTGATGAGGGAGCAGGGGAACGCCGCAGAGCTACACTCCCTAGGTTCATGTCTGAAGTTACTGGGACTCGTGGTAGAGCACTGTTGAGGCCAGAACAGTGCGAACAGGTGATGTCGTGGATTGCTGACAATGCTTCGAGCAATTTGTCCACCACCAGTCAGTCTTCCACGCAGTCCACCCATGTCACCGAAATCGCCACTCCTCCAGCTCCTGCACCTCAGCCTCCTCCCCCCCAGTCTGCCCCCTCCCAGGAAAATTTGGCATTTGAACCGGCATACTCTGAGGAACTGTTTTCTGGACCCTTCCCACAGTCACAAACCACTTGTCCGGTTGCTGCTGAGCAATTTTCCGATGCCCAGGTTTTCCACCAGTCACAGTCTGTGGGTGATGATGACCTTCTTGACGTAGTGGAAGTGTGTAAAGAGGTGTCCGACGATGAGGAGACACGGTTGTCAGACAGTGGGGAAGTTGTTGTCAGGGCAGGAAGTCCGAGGGGGGAGCAGACTGAGGGATCGGAGGATGATGAGGTGACAGACCCAAGCTGGGTTGAGAGGCCGGGTGAACACAGTGCTTCTGAGACGGAGGAGAGTCCTCGACCTGAACAGGTTGGAAGAGGCAGTGGTGGGGCCAGACGGAGAGGCAGGGCCAGAGCTGATGCATCAGCGCCACTGTCAACTAGTGAAGCTCCCGTGGTGAGGGCTCTTGCGGCGAGGGCTAGATCTTCAGAAGTGTGGAGGTTCTTTAAGGAAACACCGGATGACCGACGGACTGTGGTGTGCAACATTTGCCAAACCAGGCTCAGCAGGGGTTCCACCACTACTAGCTTAACTACCACCAGTATGCGCAGGCATATGAATGCTAAGCACCCCACTCAGTGGCAACAAGCCCGTTCACCTCCGGCCGTGCACACCACTGCTCCTTCCCCTGTGTCAGCTGCTAGTCAGCCCCCTGCCCAGGACCCTGGCACAAAAACCCCATCGTCGCCTCCACGATCCTCCACAGCATCCACCAGCGTTCAGCTCTCCATACCCCAGACGCTGGAGCGGAAACGCAAATATAGTGCAACCCACCCGCACGCCCAAGCCCTTAATGTGCACATCTCCAGATTGCTTAGCCTGGAGATGCTGCCCTATAGGCTAGTAGAGACCGAGGCCTTTCGCAACCTCATGGCGGCGGCCGCCCCTCGGTATTCGGTCCCCAGCCGCCACTACTTTTCCCGATGTGCCGTCCCAGCCCTGCACCAGCACGTGTCAGACAACATCATCCGTGCCCTGACCAACGCCGTTTCTGACAAGGTCCACCTGACCACGGACACGTGGACGAGTGCTGCCGGGCAGGGCCACTATATATCGCTGACGGCACATTGGGTTAACTTGGTGGAGGCTGGGACCGAGTCTGACCCTGGGGCTGCTCATATACTGCCGACGCCGAGGATTGCGGGGCCTACCTCGGTCCAGGTGTTTCAGGCCTACTATGCCTCCTCCTCCTCCCACCCCTCCTCCACCTCCTCCTCCGAACTACCATCCGTGGGCACGGCGCCATCAGTCGGTAGCTCTAGGCACAGCAGCAGTGCCGTCGCTAAGCGACAGCAGGCGGTGCTCAAACTGCTGAGCCTAGGCGACAAAAGGCACACCGCCCAAGAGCTATTACAGGGCATCACGGCGCAGACTGATCTGTGGCTGGCACCGCTGAACCTCAAGCCGGGAATGGTTGTGTGTGACAACGGCCGTAACCTGGTGGCGGCTCTGCAACTCGGCAGACTGACACATGTGCCATGCCTGGCCCATGTGTTAAATCTGATAGTGCAGCGTTTCCTCAAGACATACCCCAATCTGTCTGATTTGCTCACGAAGGTGCGCCGCATCTGTGCGCATTTCAGGAAGTCCAGCCCAGATGCTGCCACTCTCAGGGCAGCGCAGCGCCGCCTCCAACTGCCCGCTCACCGACTGTTGTGCGACGTGCCCACGAGGTGGAATTCAACACTGACCATGTTATCCAGAGTTTACCAGCAGCGCAGAGCGATTGTAGACTGCCAGATGTCAACTTCCACCAGAACTGGTAGTCAGGTCAGTCAGCTTCCTCAAGTCTACAATGAGGAGTGGACGTGGATGTCTGATATCTGTCAGGTGCTGAGTAACTTTGAGGAGTCAACACAGATGGTCAGTGGCGATGCCGCCATCATCAGCCTCACCATCCCGCTGCTTGGCCTGTTGAAAAACTCTCTGGTCAGCATGAAGTCGGAAGCTTTGCGCTCGTCACAAGAGACGGGGGAAGAATATTCCCTTGTTGATAGCCAAAGCACCCTGAGGTCTGTTTCTCAGCGCATATCGGAGGAGGTGGAGGTGGAGGAGGATGAGGAGGAAGAGGAGGAGAATGTTGGCGAGACACAAGAGGGGACCATTGTTGAGTCCTTCACTGTTCAGCGTGTATGGGCAGAAGAAGAGGAGTTGGAGGCGTTGGAGGAGGAGGAAATGGACAGTCAGGCCAGTGAGGGGAGTGAATTCTTACGCGTTGGTACTCTGGCGCATATGGCAGATTTCATGCTAGGCTGCCTATCCCGTGACCCTCGCGTTCAAAGAATTTATTCCAGCACCGATTACTGGGTGTTCACTCTCCTGGACCCACGGTACAAGCAAAATCTTCCCACTCTCATCCCTGGAGAGGAAAGGAGTGTGAGAATGCATGAATACCAGCAGGCCCTGGTGCACAAGCTGAAACAGTATTTCCCTTCTGACAGCGCTAGCGGCAGAGTGCGTAGTTCTGCGGGACAAGTAGCGAGGGAGAGTAGGCGAGCAGGCAGCTTGTCCAGCACTGGCAAGGGTACGCTTTACAAGGCTTTTGCCAGCTTTATGTCACCCCAGCAAGACACTGTCACCTGTCCCCAGTCTCGGCAGAGTAGGGCTGATCTTTACAGAAAGATGGTGAGGGAGTACGTAGCTGACCATACCATCGTCCTAAATGATCACACAGCTCCCTACAACTACTGGGTTTCAAAGCTGGACATGTGGCACGAACTGGCGCTCTACGCCTTGGAGGTTCTTGCCTGCCCTGCCGCTAGCGTCTTGTCCGAGCGGGTTTTCAGTGCAGCTGGTGGCATCATCACCGATAAGCGTACACGCCTGTCGACTGACAGCGCTGACAGGCTGACGCTTATCAAGATGAATAAAGCATGGATTTCTCCTAATTTCCAATCTCCAGCAGGTGAAGGAAGCTCAACCTGAATAATTTATCCACTCCTCCTCCTCCTCCTCATTTTCCTCCTTCTCCTGCTCTTTGTACAGTAAAGCAGAGGAAACTGGCTATTTTTTGACAGGGCCCACTGGCTCTACCTATAGTACTTTATGCATTTAATTTTTCTGGAGGGCCACCTACCCGGTCCTCTGTTTGAAACAATTTTTGTGAGTGCCACATACAGGCACTCAATCTATTCCATTTTTCTGGAGGGCCACCTACCCGGTCCTCTGTTTTAAAAAATTTTTGGGACTGCCACATACAGGCACTCAATCTATTCCATTTTACTGCAGGGCCACCTACCTGCTCCTCTGGTTTGAACAATTTTTGGGACTGCCACATACAGGCACTCAATCTATTCCATTTTACTGGAGGGCCACCTACCTGCTCCTCTGGTTTGAAACATTTTTGGGACTGCCACATACAGGCACTCAATCTATTCCATTTTACTGCAGGGCCACCTACCTGCTCCTCTGGTTTGAACAATTTTTGGGACTGCCACATACAGGCACTCAATCTATTCCATTTTACTGCAGGGCCACCTACCTGCTCCTCTGGTTTGAACAATTTTTGGGACTGCCACATACAGGCACTCAATCTATTCCATTTTACTGGAGGGCCACCTACCTGCTCCTCTGGTTTGAAACATTTTTGGGACTGCCACATACAGGCACTCAATCTATTCCATTTTACTGCAGGGCCACCTACCTGCTCCTCTGGTTTGAACAATTTTTGGGACTGCCACATACAGGCACTCAATCTATTCCATTTTACTGGAGGGCCACCTACCTGCTCCTCTGGTTTGAAACATTTTTGGGACTGCCACATACAGGCACTCAATCTATTCCATTTTACTGCAGGGCCACCTACCTGCTCCTCTGGTTTGAACAATTTTTGGGACTGCCACATACAGGCACTCAATCTATTCCATTTTACTGCAGGGCCACCTACCTGCTCCTCTGGTTTGAACAATTTTTGGGACTGCCACATACAGGCACTCAATCTATTCCATTTTACTGCAGGGCCACCTACCTGCTCCTCTGGTTTGAACAATTTTTGGGACTGCCACATACAGGCACTCAATCTATTCCATTTTACTGGAGGGCCACCTACCTGCTCCTCTGGTTTGAAACATTTTTGGGACTGCCACATACAGGCACTCAATCTATCCCATTTTACTGGAGGGCCACCTACCTGCTCCTCTGGTTTGAAAAATGTTTGGGACTGCCACATACAGGCACTATCCAAATTAAATTGTCTCCATAGCAGCCTCCACACGTTGTCTCCATTGCTACCTCCAAAAGTCGTCCATATAGCTGCCTCCATACATCGTCCCTTTATCAAACGAGGTGTGTCAGGCAGAAATTTGGGTTGTTTTCATGGATTCCACATCAAAGTTGTTAACTTTGTCGCCACCCTGCTGTGTAATCCCCAAAATATACTGGCAAACTTTTACCATTTAGGGATATTATTTCAGCGCTTCTTGCGCATCTGTTTACATTCCCCTCACCCGGCATATCCTAAACTTATAAGAACGCTACTACACTTGATCTTATACAAAAGGTTCTTAGAAGTGCTGTTTGGGGAGTAGCCTAGAGACAGGGGCTTGGATTGGCGAAAGCTCGCCTGGCAGCGGAACGCCAGCTCCATGCGCATCATGCGCTTCTTGCGCATCTGTTTACATTCCCCTCACCCGCCATATCCCAAACTTATAAGAACGCTACTACACTTAACTTGGTGCAGGCTGGGACCGAGTCTGACCCTGGGGCTGGTCATATACTGCCGACGCAGAGAATTGCGGGGCCTACCTCGGTCCAGGTCTCAAAGGCCTACTATACCTCCTCCCACCCCTCCTCCACCTCCTCCTCCTCCGAATTACCATCCGTGGGCATGGCGCCATCAGTCGGTAGCTCTAGGCACAGCAGCAGTGCCGTCGCTAAGCGACAGCAGGCGGTGCTGAAACTGCTGAGCCTAGGCGATAAAAGGCACACCGCCCAAGAGCTATTACAGGGCATTCCACATCAAAGTTGTTAACTTTGTCGCCACCCTGCTGTGTAATCCCCAAAATATACTTGCAAACTTTTACCATTTAGGGATATTATTTCAGCGCTTCTTGCGCATCTGTTTACATTCCCCTCACCCGGCATATCCTAAACTTATAAGAACGCTACTACACTTGATCTTATACAAAAGGTTCTTAGAAGTGCTGTTTGGGGAGTAGCCTAGAGACAGGGGCTTGGATTGGCGAAAGCTCGCCTGGCAGCGGAGCGCCAGCTCCATGCCAAGATCCAACTAACATAGTTTTAACTGCAGCACCTTTAATCTACTACTAGTTCACTGCCTCCATACATCGTCCCCTTATCAAACGAGCTGTGTCAGGCAAAATTTTGGGTTGTTTTCATGGCTTCCATGTTAACTTTGTCGCCACCCTGCTGTGTAATCCACAAAATATACTGGCAAACTTTTATCATGTACCGATATTATTTGAGCGCTTCTTGCTCACCTCCTTTGGTTCCTCTCTGCCACCCATTGGTTTGAAGCCTGAGTCCATTTAGGGTATGTCGCCATGACACTCTCTAGCCTGCTGCCGCTGCCTCTGCATGCCGTCCCCTATAGTGTCAGGGTCAATTATTGGATGTTTTAGATGCTATCTAGCTTCATTCTGTCACTCTGTCATGGCCATGCTGTTGCCCATAATTTTGGCATAATGGTGCGATTATGCAGCCTCAGAGGCATCCATGCATGCTGCCCCTGCTGTTTCCTGTCCATTTCCGTGGTGTTTCCATCCTTTTCTGAGGTTCCCAGGTGTTTGGCCAAGCTTCCCTGTGCAGAGCCTTGGTCCCCTTGAAAAATGCTCGAGTCTCCCATTGACTTCAATGGGGTTCGTTATTCGAGACGAGCACTCGAGCATCGGGAAAAGTTCGTCTCGAATAACGAGTACCCGAGCATTTTAGTGTTCGCTCATCTCTAGTCATTGTCCATCTTAATTATGGAATGCCGACATATCAGATTGCCTGGATTTGAGCATTTAGTATGACTCTGAACACCTCCGAATTAGTTTGGCTGCTTCTGTCGTATGCCACAGCATCAATAAACACTAGTGACCCAGTGCCACTGTCAGCCATTCATGCCCAAACCATCAGACTAACTATTCCATGTTTTGTAGATGATGTGGAATGCTATGGATCATGAACTGTACCATGCCTTCACCATACTTTTTTCTTTCCATCATTCTGGTAGAGGTCAAACTTGCTTTCATCTTTTATTGTCCGAAGAATTTTCTTCCAAAACTGTGCTCGGTTTTTTAGATGTTTCTTAGCAAAGTTCTAGTTTTTTTTATTCTTGTGGCTTGCACTGTACATTGAACTCTATGTATTTACTTTCTTGCAGTCTTCTCTTTATCGTAAATTTAATATGCCTACATCCTGGGGAGACACCTATTTAGCTGTTTGGAAGGGGTTTCTCTTCATCATGGAAATTCTTCTGCAATCATCCACCACTGTATTCCGTTGGTGTCCAGGTCTTTTTGCATTAATGAGTTCACCGGTGCTTTCTTTCTCAGAATGTACCAAACTGTAGATTTTGACACTCCTAATAATATAGCTATTTCTCAGATCAATTTCTTGTGTTTCTGTAGCTCAAAGGAAGAGTTATCGTCATGGGACAACTTTAATATTCTCACCTGTAAAATTTCAAAGTACATACCATGAAAAGCCAATTTTTTTTAAATCAGATATTTCTTTATTTTCAATTTTTTATGAACAATAAAAGGAAAACAGTCCCCCCTCCCCATCCCCATCCTCAATGAAAAGCCAATTTTAGTTTGCTCTAAAACTTCGATATTTCCTTTGTATGACATTGATGGTAGTAATAAGCTTAGATTCTGTGTAAATTATTTGTTAGTCCTCTACATGCTTTATTGGCATTGTGAATATGTAACACAACTCTTGACGTTGAGCAGTACTAAGATTGTGACCATGATGTTCTATTTTGCCCCATTTAGTATGATTATTTTTGCAGATTATGCTATGGTTTACTACTATTATGGTATAGTTAGCTAGGTGCAGTGAAACCAAGAGCGGAAGGCACACAACAAGACCGGGTAATGGTTCCAAAAGCTTTTCTTTTTATTTAAAGCATAGAAGGTACACGGAAGAAACACAAAGCGTTTCGGGGATCTGTGGTGCCCTTTTTCAAGTGGATAAGTGATCTGTTAGTTGACGAAGGACAAAGCTATATATACAAAAATCAGAGTTGGTACAGAGGGGAAACAAGGGGATCTGTACACAGATAGTGGTGAAGGAGTAACAGGGAGTAATGCATGTGAGTATAAACATGCATAAAAAATGATATAAAATATGGTATAATATAAAAATACATAAAATAAAGGTCACAGGTATACATGAATGAAGTTGGAATACATAATCTCAATGGTTCATGTATGTCAATAGGTAGGGTGACACAATGGTAGAAGATGAGTACATAGATGAGGGGACTAAAATGATTACTAAGAAATGTATATATTCAGAAGTATAGATTGGTACAAACAAAATGCGGGTCACGATGGATAAAAACAAACAGTAAAAAGTAAAAAACAGAACAGGGTATAGTCCCATCATGAAAGTAATATATCATATAACCTCCCCCCAATAACTGCCCAGTATTCATTACAACTTACAACAACAACCATCTAACCCTCGCAAATATTCTCAGAAAACACTGGCCAATACTTCAGAATGATCCTTTTCTAAACAAGGATCTACCCAGACAACCGAAAATAATCTAAAGACAGTCACAGACACTAAAAGGCATACTACGAAACTACGGGTAAAGAAAAACAGGGCTAAAATAACTTCCCTTTTTCCACAAGCAAGTTTTAGATGTGGCCATACGAACTGCAAATGCTGCATGAATATCCAACACCGAAAAAACTCCTTTACTAGCAACTAGACCAGGGAAACCTTCAAAATTCATAAATTTCTCAATTGCTCATCAATCTATGTCATCTATTTGACATGCGGCCTACAATATGTGGGCCGTACTTGCCTATCCCTACGCACAAGAATGAATGGACACAGAAGTAAAATAACAAATGGTTATACCATTATACATAGTGTCTCTAAACACGCTTTAGTCTGTCACGATAAAGACATCTCAGCTTTCACAGTTACACCCTTTGAATCCATACCTAAAGATGGCGGTGACCGTTTCCAAAAATTGCGCAAACGCGAAATGTATTGGCTCTTTAAATTGAACAGCCTCCACCCAGCAGGACTTAACGAAGAAAACTTCTAACGCCATTACCAAGTGTTTGGATGTTGTAGTGACCGTATGGGTGTAGCATGGCTGTGAGTTCTGTGCATTTTTGTGACCAACAAATTTTTAATTGGTATCAAATATATTTTTCCTCTTTTTGGATGACAAAATCTGGGGTGTGTCTTATTGTAAGGTGCATGTTATAGCCTAAAAAATCTGGTAATTCTTGATGCTCACATCATACACACAGAGATTTTTCTGTTGTCATCTTTATTTACCTTTTATTTAATGTATGTTTTTTTATCTCCTCGCACTTCACATACAATGAATGGATCTACCGATCACAGAACACTCAAGAGCATGCTTTCATTTCAGATCAGAGTAATGTAAATTATGTGCATTTGGTTCTGTGTAGATAGTGTGTATTTTGTCGGATAAGACAACACCACGATGCATATTAATAAGATACTTTCCTCCAATCTTTATTTCACGCAATCCCTCTTCCAAAAAATCAGCCCCATCAATATTTCTTGCGGAGGCAGTGGTTGGCTTAATCCAAGGCGGTTAAAACAGCTGCTCATCAGCTTTCCAGCCACACTTAAAAGCTGAACGATTTCTGTGTGGCAGCCAAAGAGGAAAATAGATGGTCATGTGTAGTGTTTTACCCAAAGAGGGGAAACAGGACATGTAAATGAGCATGATTAAAATGCTACAGATGTGCCAGTGTTCACACCTGCCTTCCCAAATTGCTTGTCTCTTCTCATGCTCTCTTGGGCATTTCAGTCTTGCCAAAAGGAAAAGTTATTAGAAGAAAGCAAATGATGCATTTTTTTCAGACAGTAGTTAACTAATATTAGAAGATGTAATTTAAAATAGTTTTCATTTGGCCTTGGTTGTGGTTAGTAGTAACAAATCGTCTGATGTGGTTATTTCAGCTGCTAACCCAAAAGTGTTTAATCTGTTAGAATCAATAAAATTATTGGCTTTGATTCTGATCAAAATTTTGATTTAACTGCATTTCTGTGTATGTACGTTTTTATCACTACAAGCGAGTCATTTCTGATAGTGAACCGTTAGGGTATCTGCACACACTGCAGAATGGCTGAAGGATTTCTAGTAATTCTGCCATTTGTACTTATTCTGCAGCCAAGCATCAGAAACCAGTCCAAATTGTCAGTTTTTTATGTGGATAACGCTGTGGACTGGGGAGGAGCTCAGAGTTTTTCCACAATGTGTAAATTGGTCTGTCATTGATCCCATACACAATGCTACTGCATTACACTTCTATCACAGTAAACACCTTCCCACCAATGACCTTTAACAGAGATGTATGGCGGCTTGTTTTCTGCGTAAAAATGTGGACAAACGAGTGGCACCATATAAAAATTTCATGTAATGTACCGGGATGCTAGAAAAAAATGTCAACTGCAATGAAATTGATGACAAAAACACATTTGTATAATTTTATTGCATGCTCTCTAGTTACAGCTTTCACTTTATTGTTTGGGTACAGGACAGTCACAAAGATACCACATTTTTATAGGTTTATTATGCTTAAATACATTTTTTTAAAACACAGAATATTAAACATAAAATATTTTAGCATATCACTACATAACCTTTTTATACTTTGGCTTACAGAGCTTTTTCAGTACACAGCCCTTTTTTATTTTTGCGTTTCCAGTTTTCACTTTCCATTTTCAAAATTTCCTAACTTTTTAATTTTTCTGTGCACAGAGCTGTATGAGGGTTTGTTTCCGGTGTAAACAGTTGTACTTCTTAGTAATGCCACTTTTTTGATTTTGATAGCTTGGGCATTTTGGAACAGCAAACACCCAGTCTGTATGTAGAGGGCTCAGCGGAGAGCCCACATCATGCACCGCTACCGCACCATAAAGTACCGGTGGTTGATTGGTACCATTTTGGGCACTGAAGGACAGTATGATTTTTTCCTTTTTTTAAATGTGTGGACAGGAGTTTACAGGAGTTGTCTGGGAATACAATTTTTTTGTGGTGCAGTGTCTATAGTCATATGCCTGCTACTGCAGGAGTTTCAGGCCGTGGCAGTTGTGAAGCTGGTCTTGATGTCACCACAGGCCTCTTTATAAAAAAAAAAAGGTCTGAAAGTGATGGCAGTTCTGTGGCTGAACAGAAACACAGAGAAAATGTAAATATACACATGTACACGAAAGCTTGGAATATGGATCCCAAATCCTCAATAGACAGAAAATTAACACCTATGTATTACACACATCCCAAAAGTGTATTTGAACCAAAAGAATTATAATCCCCAAACCTCAACAGAAAGGTGGTAAATTTTCTTTCTGTATTTTACACAAAGTTTTGAACCCAAAGTTTTGAGATGTAGACCCCAACCGTCAAGTGCTAAATTTAATTTTGTATTACGCACAGGTCAGAAACATATTGTGAACCACAAGAAATGGATATGGATTCCAAAACCTCAATGGACAGAAATGTTAGCACCTTTCAAAGATATTGAAACCCGAAAACCTGGAATATGGATCTCAAAACCTCAAAACCAGGTGCTGGATGTTCTTTCTGTATTACACACAGGTCAAAAGTGTATTTGATCCAGAAAAGTTTGATATCAGCAGCAGCAATGAAAGGTATATTGACTCCCAAAACGATTCATGGCTGGCTGCTTCTGCAGACCTTTCACCAAAGTTATCCCCCAAGAGGCCTGTCTTACGCTTACCATAACAGCTCTAGACTCCTTTCCCTGGAAACTTCCTTATTATGGAGCTCTGCTACATCTGTCCCTACACACAGACAGTAAGTAATTGAGGGAGATCATGCAGAATAAGGCACTTATAGAGGCTGTGATCACAGGGATTGGCTAGCTGCTGATTGACTATTCCCAGACTTTTTACTTTGGCTTAAAATGGTATGTAAGAAAGGAGTACAACTAGTGATTAATGAAACTATTTAAGTGTGCATTTATTTACAGAAGTTAATATAGACATGTAAAATTAAATCTTTGCTGTCAGGATGTAAAGTTCCTCGGCAGGGGTGACCAATCTACAAGTAAAGGAGAAAATAGGGAGTATGAGAGTAGGCCAGGGGTGTCCTCGACTATGTGAGTAGCTTAATGAAAATTAATGCAAAAGAGGGCTCACCTCAGGAGTAGAATACCGCTCATATCTCCCAATAGGGGCATTTGTGTAACTTTTTCTTGTTCAGTTAGTTATGATCCATACTCAGGTGAAAAGATCTTTGTCAGTGGCATATCTATAAAAGTCACAGTTGTGACCAGGCTATAAGCCAGGGTGTCCAATATGCTGTTGTAGAACACTTTGATATCCTTTAGAATCTGAAATTCAAGCATTGAGACATTCAGAGAAGAAATCTCCTTTCTATATTTACAGCTGGTATGTATACAATATAATAGTTGTATAGCTGAGCATCTGTGTCACAGTCACTGTTTGTAGTGCTGGAGACATAAGTGCGGGTTAAAATTTTAACAGCTTTTTTGGTTATAGGACTATCCATGGGGCTGGATTTCTATGGTAGTGATTTTGTTTACATACACTAGATTTTGTCCTGCCTAATATGGATGTATGTGGTTATGTCCTATTGCAAGAACAGGCCTCTCCAGTACAATACCATAAAAATATTTTCTTTTCCCCCTAAAGTAGTGCTCTCACCTCCCCATTGTATTTTGCAATTCAGACAAAGAATCAAAAGGGATACAAATATCTAATAAACCATTTGACAATAGTTCTATTTTCATAACTGGTAAATTCCCCTATTTATTTGTTCCCAGCTAATCCACATCCTGGTAGGAGTTAACTGGAGTTGTGAGCACATCCCACTCCCAAGCCTTAGGGTTCACCCCATTTTCACAAATATAGCTAGTGACAGGTTCCCATAGAGCTCTTTTAAATAACTCTTCCTTTACCTACAAATTGTTTCCCTTATGTCCCCATAAATCATTAGAGGGGGTGTGTTCTGCACTACTGGCCCCTCCCATCCACCCCTCCCCATGTTTCATGCCTCTTCTCAGCATGTCATTTTACCAGGATGTTATCATCTAAGGTCCTGTTACATTTGCAACGTCAATCCCATGTATGTATATGATCCCATAAAATCACAGCAGCCTCTATGAACTTTTACTCCTACCCATCCCCCATGGAGGCTGCTGTGATTTCATGGGATCAGATACATACATGGGGTAGATGTTGCAGATGTCATCCTTGTCATATGACTTTAAGTGCCCAATTATGTAACATAGCTCTCTTTCATTATTCCACACAGCAGAATATCCTGTCAATCCAGAACAAAGAAGCAGGGCAGTAAAAGTAAATTTTAATATGCATGACTCACTTAGTATACGGCTCACATCAGTTGAGTTGCATATAAGTTTACAGACTGATTTTTGTAACATTGCAGCCATGGAAAGAAACCATTTAGGGATAAGGGCAATGCTTTTTAATCATAGGTTTTAATGAAGTCTTTATCTTGTGGTGGGTTAACTTGCATGACTGGTTCTCTTTAAGGCTTTGTCCATGGTCTCCCCTACTGCTGCTGCCAGTCACAAAGCTGTAACCTCCTCATTAAACAGTAAGAAAACTTATTAACTTTCCAAACATTTACATTATAACTTTAACATTATAACAACACAACAAAGACAACTGAAAACTGTATCTGAACTTTGACTTCAGCATATATTGTGTATATTTTTATGCATTAAGTATCTATTAAATTATGCATTTACGGTAGTATATTTAGAAGTAGAAGTGTTAATGTCCCATTATCTATTATCAGATTGTATCTGGGAAAATATTTGCTGCTGAGCTGATATATTATTCATCATTATGTATTCTGTGAAGGAAACTAATATCCACAGGAATAAAATGTCAGGCCAAAAATAATGACAGCAATAGTAAAAAGAATAATATTGATGTATCAGTTTGGAGTATATCTTATGAGTTAGTAGTATAAGCTAATAAAGCTAAAGAATATGCATTTGCTCCTTGTATCTGTGTGACACTGTACTGCTTGTTCAATATCTGGAGGTTTTTCATATTTTTAAAGCAAGCAGATGTTCAGGATGCAGCACCTCTGGTGCAGATGGTGGAGGTGACTGTTTATAGCTGCACCCTATACTGTCATCTTAAAAAGCTTAAGTGAGTGTGTAGATTAAAGTAACACCTCATCTGTCCTCGAACAGGGCGCATTTTCAAGGTCAGTGTCCATATAAAGGAGCAGGACAGCACTTCAGCCATGCTTTTTATGGTGTAGTTACTGTCAGTAAATATGTGTATCTGTCTATCATGCACAGTACTTATTCATATGTCTATTTATAAGCATACAATATTTTCCCCAAAAGAGTAGCTTGTTTTCTGATATGGCGAAGTCTTGTTTTTTGCTGGATTGGGTTAAACATATGATTGAGGCTGATTATCTGGAACTCAGTGTGAGCCATGTTTTGTTCTCTTTAGAAATTGACAGTGTGAAATGTACTTCATTTCTGCAGATGTTTTTCTAAAGGATTTTGATTATTAAGAATGGGATTTATGAAATCCTAACAATCGTAGGTTGACTTCATGCATTCTCTCTCTAAATATTTGCTATTTAGGGGCATGTAAAATACCATCAGAAAACAGCATTGGAAATATGTAAATCTCATTTATATAGGTCTGAAGTGACTTAATTCCTTAAAAAACAAATTACATCGACGTATTAATCCATCTACAGCCTGCTAAACTATTGTAAAATCCTCCTCCAGCTGCCAGGGACACCTGTCTACATGCTGTTCTCGGTCAGTGCTGCTGAAAGCTCTATCCACAGCTCACACTATGCAGAAGAGCTGGCACAATACATAGTGTGAGGGGTGTGCGGGCATGCTGCTTATTTTCCCATTTCAATAATATGTGAAAGAATAAAGACAATTTTTAATTAACTAACCTCGTTCCTTCTGAAGCAGACAAAACTAATTAACTGATTTAAACATGTAATTTTAGGATTTTAATGGTTTGGTCCATCATTTTGCCTTCTATAAGTTTAAATGTCAAATAAAACCTTATACATGATATTAAATAAAGTCATTTTAAAGTCAAGTGTGACACTTAACATTTTAAAATGTAAAAGTTGCAGTGTACAGAACCAATGCAGGGATATTTCTGTAGTATAGGTATAATTTGCTTATTTAGATACTGCATATAAAGGTAATACTCCTTTAAGATGGGTTTTTCAGAATTCCACAATGGCAATGTCTTATTACTTTTAATAATGGAGTATGCTATGGTGATGTGATCCCTGCAATGAGTTTTCAGCACAGCTAGATTGACAGTGACTAATTACCAATTTTTTTCATGTATGTCAAGTGTCCACTATGTTGGCCTTCTTCAAGCTGGATGAAGGCCTGTGAGTGGTGTCTCCAGATAACGTAGAGGTCACCAGAGAATGCTTTTGACTTTGATTTTGTCCTTGATTCCAAATGTAATGGTTGAGACCTAAGAAATTGCCATTTTATCACAAACAACATATAAAACAATGCAAATATGTTTTTAAATGAATATTTGATGTATTTTATATGGACTACAGTACCTCGGCAGATGGCTGTACATTTATGAAAGTCAGATGTTCCAAAGTAGATACATTTAATATATTTATCAAGCAAATGTTAAACAAATGTTCAAAAAGGCTTAATGCTATTTGCATAATGATGGCTATAGTATTAAAGGAAACCTAACATC
Source organism: Engystomops pustulosus (assembly GCF_040894005.1). Lineage (NCBI taxonomy): Eukaryota > Metazoa > Chordata > Amphibia > Anura > Leptodactylidae > Engystomops > Engystomops pustulosus. The sequence goes on along the minus strand of NC_092411.1, from coordinate 125,399,039 downwards.
AGAAATCCACTAACAGAGGTCTTCCTGATGGTAAATTCCTACCTGTGATCTGAGCCCTACACTGTCTTTAACTAATCTTTTTGCCCAAATTTAATAAAAAGGTTATCTTTCTTATATGTATTTTAATTTCAGAGGCTTGTCACGGGCACAGGTGCTCCTGCGACCCATATCCCGGATTGCAGGCGCACCAGTGTTCCTCCTCGTGCCTCCGGTTCCAGCCTTCAAGGTAACTTTCCTCTCCCGACTCCTGGTGGTAGATTCCTACCTGTGATCTAAGCCCTACACTGTCTTCAACTAATCTTTTTGCCCAAACTTAATAAAAAGGTTTTCTTTCTTATATGTAAATTAAATTCAGAGGCATGTCACGGGCACGGGTGCTCCTGCGACCCATATCCCGGGTTGCAGTTGCACCCGTGTTTCTCCTGGTGCCTCCGGTTCCAGCCTTCAAGGTAACTTTCCTCTCCCGGCCCCAGTGGCGGTCTCTGCGGGTCCCGTGGTCTGACATGCGTGTCTCCGTCTCCTAGGGCGTGCACGCTCTGGCTCACTCAAATTTAAAGGGCCAGCCCGATAGTTGACGCCTTCCCTGACAAATTCCCAGCCCCTTCCTGTGTCCCCTGTCCCTGTTCTCTGATAAAGTAAATAACAGCAAATACAATGAGATTCCAACAAGTAAATTCATTGAGCTAAGCAAATCTGTCTATCTATGTAATCTGCATAGTGACAAGTCTGGGATCTTTCATCACATAGAGAAGAAGGCTGTCCTGCTAACTATCCAAAGCAGCATCACACCATCCCCCCCCTCCCGCCAGAGTGAGCCACGAATAGTAGTCCATGGAAGTCTATGTGAGGTCAGATAATAGATAGATAATCAACAAAGACAGAGGAGACAACATCTGCATAGACATACTAAAACAGAGGAAATTCTGAACATCAGTAATATAAGTAATCAGTCAAAGTTTTCCTACATCGCAAGAGCTATTGATCTATGGAAAAATATGTTATTGGTCTTATGCTTTAATAATACTACTACAGTGACTTCAAATGTAATTCCTTTGAGATCTCTAAACTAACGTAACAGTGGAAATCTATATGTTTATGAGTGCAGTAAAAAGAACCATTTCATATGCTGTACTTAAAGTCTGTAAAATGGGAGACAAATTTCCCTTTGAATGTATAAATAACTGTCCTCATAGTAAAGTATGCTCACTTCGAGGGTTTCCTGAAATAAATGGTAGGAAGTACTTCAGAGAGTGCTTTTCGCAGGCTTTAGAGTGACATTTTCTTTATAAGTATTCATGAGTATGGGAAACAAATGGCATGTATGATATACTGTTCTGTTGTCACATACTTTCATCTTTTGTTGTCTGATTAATCCTCCTTGAGGCCCCCAAAACTCATTTATAAAAAGCATACAGTCTGACGTTCCCACCATAGCATTTCCACGGAATGCCTGGTTATTTTCCATATTATTTAGACATGATCACTCACTGAAGAAGTTGGCCTATTCACATATTGTAATGAGAATACTGTCATGAGATAAATGTCTTTTTCACAATAAACTGTAAAAGAAGCAAAACACTTACAATGTAAATAAATAATCAAATAGACATTAGTATTGTACATTTTAGAACTAAGTGCTATGCACTAAATAAAATATCACCTTTTATTGGTTTAAAATATTTGTGACAGATTTTGTATCCACCCTAGTATAAGCCAACCCTAATTTTCACAAAAAAAACTCTGAAAAACCTATTGACTCGAGTATAAGCCCAGGGTGGAAAATGCATTGGTCACAACCCCAGTATATAGCCTGCCAGCTCCCTGTAGTATATAGCCTGCCAGCTTCCTGTAGTATATAGCCTGCCAGCTCCCTGTAGTATATAGCCTGCCAGCCCCCTGTAGTATTTAGCCTGCCAGCCCCCTGTAGTATATAGCCTGCCTGCCCCCTGTAGTATATAGCCTGCCTGACCCCCCGTAGTATATAGCCTGCCTGCCCCCTCTAGTATATAGCCTGCCTGCAGCCCTGTAATATATAGCCTGCCTGCCCCCCTGTAGTATATAGCCTGCCTGCCCCCCTGTAGTATATAGCCTGCCTGCCCCCCTGTAGTATGTAGTCAGCACGTAAACGAAATAAACTCCTTACTCAACATTCCGACGGCCCGGGCAGCTCCTCTTCTATCTTCATGTTTGAGGCAGCTCCTCTTCTATCTCCATGTTTGCGGCGGGTCTGCAACAGCGCCTCTTCTTTCTTCAGGCCAACACCAGGTCCGTGACAACTCCGTGTGCACGGCTTGGCCGGTGCACAACTGTGTTTGTTGGAGGGCGGGGGGGGGGGGCGAATAAGGCAAAAGTGATAAAGGTTCCACATGCCTATGAAGCTGCCCTGACTTTTGATTACAGATCTGGCTTGACCAGAAGTGTCAGCGCACACAATAGGTAATACAACCATGGTTGTGTTAAAATCAGCAACCAAAAAATGTAATGTAAGAAATTTAAAGGGAATGATTATGTTAGAGCAACTATCTTTGGATAATAATTGAAACTGATAAATGTTGTACCTTACATTGACTTAGTTGAACCTTTGATTCAGCCGATATTTGTCTGTATGGTACTAAAAAGGAATGCGGGGTACTTAAAGTTATAATAGCATCATCTACTGCATTAGGAGAATTATGTCACATTAATATCATGCATTGCTTTACTTTTTCCACATAGTATGAACTATGTAGTTGCACTAGATACTTACCGCATGTTATCTCTTTTTACATTGCATTTTGTGCGTGCGCTGCTCTCTCTGAGGTTGGAACTCCTTGGTGTTGCGTGCGGCATATATGTTTCTCATGCATTCACATAATGCGGTATTTCCCATGTACACATCTCCCTCTGTAGGACCGTGTAACTTGTGTTGTTCATACACCACCCACATACTCATGTCATGTGACCCATTACAGTAAGGCCCCTTCTACACTTGGGTTTTATCATGCATGTGTTCTGCGCATGCTTTTGATGAGCAGAATTTGCATTGCACTCTGACCCATTGCAATCAATGGGCTTTTTCAGACTCTTTTTTCACACACACACGTGCGTTTTTTTTAAATCTCGCCATGTTCTACTTTTGCTAGATTTAATAAACTTATTGCTAATAAATGTATTAAAGGTTCCCTTTAAGGTCCAGTAATAGGTTTCTATGAAATCCACAATGTTGATAACCATAAAATTATGACCCTTTTTGTATGACGTTGTCTTCTGCTTTGTACTCTGCTGGTGGCTGAAGAAAACTGGTAGATATGACAGCTTTAAAGCCCTATGACATAACAATCCCTGCTAAAAGCTGAGCTAATGTTTATATGATCAAGAGAAAAGAGCATTCAGTATCTTTTCAATCCAATACTTGTGTCAAAATAAATCACTTCACAAATAAATGAATTTTTGTGCTGTTATCCTGTCCTTAATTAACTGTATATCTGAATGTTTAATCAATGGGATTAACTAGGTAAGAAGAAGAGAGGTCTTTAAAAAAAAATCTAAACTATATACTGTAGCCAATAATATGATAAGTGGCCTTTTCTTCCACAGCAGCTTCTGTCTTGTGTTCCCAAACAGAACCCCGACTTGTACCTCATTCTTCCCACCCCACTTAGACTTTGCCACCCTAACCTAACTATACACCAAAAAGTTTGAACATGAGTGACGTACCACCCAAAAGGAGAAATTTAATTGCAACAAAGAATACTTTATTATGTGCAAAAATACATTAAACAGTAGATACAATTACTGGACAAGCAACAAAAATTAAAAACTCTGCATGGTACAATAAATCGCTAAACAAATAGCCTTGAGGTGGGTGAAACAGTCATGAGAGTTGTTTATAACAAGCCTATGCACTATAGTGCATGGTAACAAGGCAGTAAACAATGACACATATAAATGGGATGACCAATACAGTAACAGATACCATACCAAATGATGACCAGCAGAGGATTGCCCCGACACGTGTTTCGCACGAAGTGCTTTATCAAGGGGAGTGCAGGTAAAAGGAACTGGTGCCTATTTAACTAACACAGGACCAATGAAAGGGGACTAAAAATAATGGGCACAGGTGAAAAGTCTGATGGTAAATGCATCCACATACCTAAACGCTGTAAAGGAACAGCGTGGAAACCGGAAGTAAAGCGCCTGGGTATCGCGCAGGCGCGGGAAGACAAATTCTCGCGGAACCCTGCACACACAGAAGGGTGCGTGCGCCTGCGCCAAAAAATGTGTCGCACGGTGCAATATGTCGCACCATAGATAATAAGGGTAAAGGCTGGCGCTTATGAATAAACTGAGTGCTGCACATTAGTAGGAAGTGTCGCTGAGTAGACATCAAAGCGACGATATAGTAAGACATCTAGCCCCTGGGGACAAAAAAGTGCAAAGTGCAAGTAAAAACACATAGGATAATAAAAGCTGACCTCAAGAATGTAAAGAAAGTGCATAGTGCCTGGGAGAGTCTATTGGCCTAAAAAGAGCTAAAGCAGGCTGCACAAGTATGACAGCCAAGTGAACATCGTAATCGGAGATACTAACCATGTTAATCGACGTGTACAGTACTAAATAAATAAAGTGCAAAATAGTACCTATAGACAAATACCCTGTTAGTACAAAAACATGTTATTATGTTCTAGTGCAAGAAAATATCTACAAAAATTATCAAAGATGCAAAAAGTAGACATATGATCGAATATAAAGTGCTAAAAATTCTCACTTTGCAAGTCAGAAATACGTGAAATGGGAATACAAGCTTAAATTGCACCTAAACAATATGCAGTGCAAAAAGTATTACCAGCGGTATAGACCAAAAATACATACATAAATAATGGGGTAAAAGGAATGGGGTAAAAATGTGAACACACAGTGCAGTGCAAATCCCAGTGAGACACTCGTGAAGGTGAAAAAAAGGGGGGGGCATTAAATGCTAGTTGAAGCTTCCATTAAGGCGCAAAAATTGAAAAATGTCCCAAAGATGATATGAAGATGGTCCAAATTGTAACTCTGAAGAGAAGAAGAAAAGGTGAAAGGCACATGTTCACAATCAAATTACATAACAAAAGAAAGGTAAAAAATTATTGGAAAAAATAAGAAAGATAAAAAACAATAGTAAAACCTACACTGGAGAGGAAAACCTAATGAAAAGCAAGGAAGAATATTTTTTGAGGGAAAATTATAAGAACGGTGCGAAGCTCAGATTCTCATTGAGACCATGTGGGGTAACCGTATTTAAGAGATAAATCCATTTGGTCTCTCTCTGGGCCAACACCTTCCTCCAATTGCCCCCCCTAGCATCTATTAGAACCCGATTAATCCCCCTCACCTTAAGTTTGGATCCATCACACTGGTGACATTCCTTAAAGTGGCGGGGAATAGTCTTCAATTTTGTCAGATCTGTTTCACTTCTGGCTGCCTCAATACCAAAACGTGTTCTCGAATTCTGCGTCGAAGCTCCCGAGATGTTAGACCTATATAGATGAGGTCACAGGGGCATGTGGCAAAGTAAATTACCCCAATCGTCGTGCAGGTGATCGTGTGTGTAATCCTATACTGTTTTTGTCTGGTGGAATCGAAAAAGACAGTGGTAGTTTCAACGTTCACACACGCCACACAGTCGCCACAAGGGCCTTGTGGCGACTGCACTGCACTGTGTGTTCACATTTTTACCCCATTCCTTTTACCCCATTATTTATGTATGTATTTTTGGTCTATACTGCTGGTAATACTTTTTGCACTGCATATTGTTTAGGTGCAATTTAAGCTTGTATTCCCATTTCATGTATTTCTGACTTGCAAAGTGAGAATTTTTAGCACTTTATATTCGATCATATGTCTACTTTTTGCATCTTTGATAATTTTTGTAGATATTTTCTTGCACTAGAACATAATAACATGTTTTTGTACTAATAGGGTATTTATCTATAGGTACTATTTTGCACTTTATTTATTTAGTACTGTACACGTCGACTAACATGGTTAGTATCTCCGATTATGATGCTCACTTGGCTGTCATACTTGTACAGCCTGCTTTAGCTCTTTTTAGGCCAATAGACTCTCCCAGGCACTATGCACTTTCTTTACATTCTTGAGGTCAGCTTTTATTATCCTATGTGTTTTAACTTGCACTTTGCACTTTTTTGTCCCCAGGGGCTAGATGTCTTACTATATCGTCGCTTTGATGTCTACTCAGCGACACTTCCTACTAATGTGCAGCACTCAGTTTATTCATAAGCGCCAGCCTTTACCCTTATTATCTATGGTGCGACATATTGCACCGTGCGACACACTTTTTGGCGCAGGCGCACGCACCCTTCTGTGTGTGCAGGGTTCCGCGAGAATTTGTCTTCCCGCGCCTGCGCGATACCCAGGCGCTTTACTTCCGGTTTCCACGCTGTTCCTTTACAGCGTTTAGGTATGTGGATGCATTTACCATCAGACTTTTCACCTGTGCCCATTATTTTTAGTCCCCTTTCATTGGTCCTGTGTTAGTAAAATAGGCACCAGTTCCTTTTACCTGCACTCCCCTTGATAAAGCACTTCGTGCGAAACACGTGTCGGGGCAATCCTCTGCTGGTCATCATTTATGGTATCTGTTACTGTATTGGTCATCCCATTTATATGTGTCATTGTTTACTGCCTTGTTACCATGCACTATAGTGGATAGGCTTGTTATAAACAACTCTCATGACTGTTTCACCTACCTCAAGGCTATTTGTTTAGCGATTTATTGTACCATGCAGAGTTTTTAATTTTTGTTGCTTGTCCAGTAATTGTATCTACTGTTTAATGTATTTTTGCACATAATAAAGTATTCTTTGTTGCAATTAAATTTCTCCTTTTGGGTGGTACGTCACTCATGTTCAAACTTTTTGGTGTATGTTTATTACCTGATTGCGGCTGCTTTGCCTGCCCACAATCAATCAGGTGTATATTGGTTGTGCACCCTAACCTAACTAGTTTGACCCACTTCTAAAGATAATTTACATAAAAATTGCACATCTGTATAATTGCAGCAGCCACAACCTGCATTATTTCTTTCTGCTATTTTCATTTGTTAGATGAATTAGATATGACAGTCACTGTAATAGTAATAAGTAATAAAGCAATATTTATCTAGGATCATTGTATTATGCATCTCTACGGATTGAGTTAAATATGCCAACAAAGTTAGAAATAACAGTGTCGTGATAAATGTGTCCAAATAATAGCGATGACCCTGATAATAAGAACTTAAAATCTATAAAGAAGGAGGGGGTGATACAAAATATATTTTGTACTGTTCTTCTGGTCATAAACTGTGGTGGTTTAAACAGATAGATATGTGTCTCAATTTTTTATGTTAACCCCTCCCTGGAATGTGATGAATTTTGAGTTCTAAATGCTGAAATTTTTATTCTGCAGGTCAACATGGTTTTGACAAAACCTAAATTATTCGCTTTTTAAGTTGTAATATCCGTATATACTTGTGTATAAGCCGAGTTTTTCAGCGCAAAAAATGTGCTGAAAAACCTCACCTCGGCTAATACACGAGTAAATAATAAAATAGTAAAATAACCCCAAAACTTAATACTCACCCGTCGCGGCTCCTGTCGGCTGCCCATGTCTCCTCTTCTATCTTCTCTTATCTCTAGCCGGCAGAGTCGCGTCCATGCGATCTGCCAGCCGCCGGACACTATGATGTGGCAGTGTCGCCGCTGATGAAGTCATCAGCGTCTACAGCGCCGCATCGTAGTGTGCGACGCCCGGCAGAGTCGCGTCCAAGGGAAGGGAAGGGAAGATAGAAGAGAGAAGATAGAAGAGAGAAGAAGCCGCCAGGAGCCGCGACGGGGATCGGGAGCCGCCGGCAGCCGCGACGAACATCGGGGACACCGGAGGGTAGGTATTACGTTTATTTTTTTTTATCTGTATATTACATGGGGACAGGCTGTATACTACATGTGGATTTCATAGGATAAGTGGATCTGGGGATTATGTTTTCTTTTAAGTACTTCTTTGTCCTCGTAGAGGGCATAACGGTGCAGCGTAAAGTATTGCAGTGTATCATGTGAGGGTCTTGCCTCCGGGATATAAACTGGGATCCATTACTAGGCTTTGTCTGCCATAGTAACACATCAATGACCCTAGGGGTAGAGGTGGAACCAACAGTTGGACTGTCACAGTCACTTAAAAAGCTGCTTTCAGAGTTGACCACGACTGTTGAACATTGCAGCAGAAGCCTGGCTGTTGGATAGTTGTGCCATCCTGCTCCAGATCCTGTGCCAGTGCAAGCACCACCATGTTATGGAACAACGTAATCTAAAGGGTCAAATACATGCAAGAAAATATTGACCGATTTTTGCCCTTTATCATGGGAGTGGTGTGGAATTCTATTGGAAACAAGTAAAAATATGGAGCAAGAGGCATAATTTCTGTAATCACAATGATAACCTTTACTCTGTTTTTATAAGTAATCTTTGCAGGATTCTGGGAGACCTCAAATGTCCTAAGACTAGACACATATCAGATCAGAGACCATATCACCAAACCACAAACCGCAGCCTATAATAATAACTCAAATTCTTAGTTTTATGTTGAAAACCACAAACTAAGTAGATTCCAAAAAGAGTTATTACAGTAAAAACATCTTAAGTCTGCTCTATATATTCATGACTGGTGTACATATCATGACTAAAAGTTTGCAGTTCCACACTGGGCAGCGCCAACTATATAATTGTACACTGGGCAGACGGGCCTACTGATTTATCCGGTGCGGGACCTTCATCATACACAGAGTGTATGTATGCGTTAATGGTGAGTGTATTTAAGGTACTAAGAGAACTATTTAGAAACATATTTTTTTAGATAACAATAGATTGAGATACAATAGACAATAACAGTAGACATGACATAAAACATCTCAGTCTAAAAGAAAAAAAAATTCCAATAAATTGTCCATTACATTTAAATATGATATTTCTTAGCAATCTTTTATACTCTGCAAGTGTGATCTATTTTGTTTCATGTTGTAAAATACAGTTTTGTGGTTTCAATGGATATGATTAAATGGACTCAAGGGATTACATAAAAAAAAAATGGTGTATTCTTACACGTCTCAAATCCGTCTAATAATTCTGTGTAATCCACCCTTTTCCTTCCATCTTGTCTCTTATCCAGCCGCTGCTGCCTGTCCAATGTAAGCAGTTCAAATTAGTATCTGTGATATACAAGGACGCCCACATCCTGTCAGTATGACCCACAGTTTATCCAAGTTGCTATCCAGTCTATGTGGCAGTATAGCGCATCAGGATGCAGGGCATTACATCTCTGGGCATTTTAAAGAAAAGACAAAAAGTGAAACAGGCTCTGTGATGGCATGGGTTGTTCTTGCTCTAGATATCTGCCACCATATGCAAACCCACTATAAATACTATGTAACAGTAAAAGCAAAAAAAAGTACAACAGCATTACACTGGAATCATAGAGCGTAGCTAGATAAGTCCAATGTGAGAAATACAGCAGAAAAATAATTATAATGTCAATGTAGTAGAAGAATGCACAGACACAGTTAGATGAACGGACAAACTAACGTCATACAGTGGGTAAGGCAGTGGGATAGGAATCCGACAATGCTCACACGGGTTGTGCTTAACTTCATAAGGCAAAACTTGAATCCAAGAGCATAAAAGAGAAGTGAAGTGGCACTCACCAACTCCTGTGAACGGGTATTCTCTATTAGTACAATGGGGCACATTTACTTACCCGTCCACAGGAGTTCACACAAAGTGCATTGTCCGACGATCATCCACCCAAAGTGATTCACTAAGATCACATGCCTGATATTCTGCATGTGTCGCTTCCCCGCTCAGGTTAGACGGAGTTCACCTCCTTCTTCTCGGTACATGTAAGTGCTTGGTCTTGCGACACAATTTGAAAGTTAAATCCTGGGCTCAGCCCGAATCAGACGGACGGCCTTCCCCCTGATTTTTGTCACATAAAAGCCAGCGGAGCTGCGCCGAAATCCAATCATGTGCGACACAAACCCTTGTTAAATATCTGTCACAGCCGTTTTTCAAGGCAGTGACCAGCGCTTCCTCACTGCCCTGAGAAAGCGCCGAACGCCGCAAAACGGCCAGTTGGCTTTGCGGCTCTGCATAGCTCCCTGTGTACACATTGTACTAATAAAGAATATCCGTTCACAAAATAATTAAAATAACTTTAGCAATCAGAATAACAATACCAATATTAACACAGACCAAAAAGAGTTGTCCAAATCAACTCCCATAATAACTCCATAGCTCTACATTCCAGGAACTCTCAAATTCTACAATACAAAATGTATTTATTAATTGCAATGTGTCACGAGAGCCTCTCGCTCCCGCGCAGGCGCCGCGCCAGCGCGTTTCCCCTCTCCCTGCTCCCGAGTCACGGCCTCGCTCCGTGTGCGCGCGGCCCCGTGTCTTAGGGCGCGCACGGCACTTCTAGGAAATTTAAAGGGCTAGCGCGTCATTGATTGCCGCTGGTCATTTCCCAGGAGGCTATTAAGATCTGCCTCTCCCATCTAACCCTGCCGGATCTTTGTGCCTCACAGCCTTAGAGAAAGCTCTGTTGCGATTTGCTTGCGTTCCAGTGTCTCCTGCGTTCCAGTGTCTCCTGCGTTCCTGTGTCTCCTGCGTTCCTGACTCCCTCTGTGTTCCTGTGTTTCCTGACCTCCTCCATTTTCCCTTGTACCAGTGTTCCTCCGTGCTGCTGTCGTGTGTGCTGTGTTCCCGTACCCTTCTGCTTGGACCTCCTGTTGCTGATCCCGGATTGGACTCTGACGTTGCATCTCTGCCGCCTGCCCAGACCCTGTGCCTGGAGTGTGACCTCGAGTTTGACTGCTGTTTCTGTACTTAAACCTTGACTGCCACTGCAGACAAGTCACGCCTGAGGAACGACCTGGTTGTACCACGCCGCAGCTTGTCTAACCCGCTTTGCGGCGGGCTCTGGTGAAAACCGGGTACCACTTAGACTCCGGTCCCAGGTTCTGGCTTGTGTCATCGTCTGCAGTGGTCCAGTGGATCCACATCCCGTAAGCCTGACAGTAAGATCCGGCCATGGATCCCGCTGAGGTTCCGCCTCCCAGTAAGCCTGATCTCGCTACCATCATGATCCACCAATCTCAACAGATTGCTGCGCAACGAGATCAGTTGGAACAAGTTACTGCCATGCTGCAGCAATTACTTGCTAACCAGCAACAACAACAGATTCCTGAGGCTATTCTTGCAGCTTCTATTGCTCCGGCTTGTCTTCCCGCTGCTGAACCCAGACTACGGCTGTCCATGCCCAGCAAGTACGATGGCGACTCCAAGATGTGCAGAAGCTTTATTACTCAGTGCTCCCTGCACATAGAACTTATGCCGTCCCAGTTCATCACAGAGCGATCTAAGATGGCCTTTATAATCCCAGTTACAGCTTCTATCTGAATTTTGCTCCGTGTTCGTAGAACCGGCCCGGGCCTCCTCAGCCTTGCTGAATCTACGCCAGGGGAATTCCTCCTTGGGGGAGTATGCAGTCCAGTTCCGCACGCTGGCCTCGGAACTTTCCTGGAATGATGCAGCCCTGTCTGCAGCTTTCAAAAAGGGTCTCACCTCTCATGTGAAGGATGCTCTGGCCGCTCGTGATCTGCCGTCTACTCTGAGTGGTCTCATCACCTTGGCCACCCGGATAGACGTGCGATTTAGAGAGCTTGCTGAGGAGTCACACCTCGAGCACCCTCAAGTTCGTCCTCGACGCATGCCCCGCCTGGCCCCGGCCTTCCAAAGACCACTCCAGCCTCAGGTCATACCATCCACAGAGGAGCCTATAGAGGTGGACAGAGCAAGACTCTCCTCCCAGGAACGCATCAGAAGACGCCAGGGCAACCTTTGCCTTTATTGTGCTAGTTTGGAGCACTTCATCCGGTCCTGTCCTATCCGTCCTCAGCATCCGGGAAACGCCAGCACCTAGGGTTCTTAGGAGAAGCATCCCTAGGTGTCTGCTAAGCTTCTCCACGTCTGATGATTCTGGTGCTTCTCGGCATTGGCGCCAGCCCCCAGATCCAAGTCTCCACTTTCTTGGACTCCGGTTCTGCAGGGAATTTCGTGGACACCGCTCTGGTCTCGGAGTATATCCAGGAGAACTTGCAAAGAGGTTTCATACGGATATCCTCTTCTACTGCGGGTGCAGGATTCTTCTTTGTTACCAAGAAGGACGGCTCCTTGCATCCTTGTATTGATTATCGTGGACTTAATAAGATCACGGTTAAAAACCGCTACCCTCTGCCACTGATCACAGAACTGTTTGACCGCCTGCGCGGTTCCAAGATTTTCTCTAAGTTGGATCTTTGCGGGGCCTACAATCTTATTCGTATCCGCAAGAGAGACGAATGGAAGGGAACATTTAACACCTGAGATGGTCACTTCGAGTACCTTGTGATGCCTTTTGGATTATGCAATGCTCCAGTTGTCTTCCAAGAGTTTGTCAATGACATCTTCAGAGACCTTCTGTATACGTGTGTAGTGGTCTACCTATATGACATCTTGGTGTTCTCTCCAGATCTCAAGACTCATCAATCTCACATACAGCAAGTCCTTGCCCGCCTTTGAGCCAATTGTCTCTATGCCAAGCTCGAGAAGTGGAAGTGGCATTTTGGAAATTGAGCGCTATTTTCCGTTACAGGGAATAATCGCTATCATATTTTGATAGATCAGGCCTTTTGGGACTTGTTGATTCCTAACAAGTTTATGATTTTATTTGTTTATATATCAATTCTAGGGAAAGGGGGGTTATTTGAATGTATTGGGTTTTACATTTTTTATTCTTTTGTATTGCAGTATACAGAGAAATTGCTATAGATAAGTAAAAGTTTGCCAATGGCACACTGTTACAGATCTTTAGCAAAGACAGGTCCTGGAGTCTTATAAAGGCAACTGATCATTGCTCCTGATGATGTCATGGGGAGGAACGAAAAAAGCCAATATGGGGGGGGGGGGGGGGAGGGGGTTAAAGAACATCTACTATCACATTCCTTGATGGCAGATAATTTATACTCACATCCCCGTCCCTTCCCCTTTGCAATATTGTGATTTTGGTATAAAAACCTCTGTACTAGTCCATCTTTTAATTTATTCACAGCTCTTGCCTCCCGCCCACACTCCGAGCAGACATCTGGTGACGTCACCCGTCTCTGCAAATCTCCCATATGCAATGTTGTCTGCACAGCCAGCTGATAACAACTGCGTGCAAACAACATTGTATGAAGATTTACAGAAAGCCTCTGCTTAGAGTTTGGGAAGAGTGAAGACGGGAGATCTTGGAGGTGCTCATTTGAATAGTTTAAAAACTTTTAAACTATTCTCAATGCGGCCGTTCATACATATAATAAAATCACATCTACAGGGAGGTGAGATTAAGTCATCTATTATCAGGGAATCTGATGTTATATGCCCTCTCCATACTACAGTAACAGGCATGTGATGTACTAGTTCACCACAGTTATAAGTTATATTAAAGCCAGATAAGTTCAACAGAAATGGATTAGATTCTATTTTTTTGTTTTTGCAACGTAATATCCGAAATGTTTCGCAATTTAAGAACATCCGTTTAAGATCTCCACCTCGTTTCAGTTTAGTGATTTATTCAATGCCTACATTTTAATATACTGTAATCACCTGCATGGCAGTCTAACATGTTTTGATATGGCCAATATTTTTACCGCACTGTCTGCACTAACGCCAGACAGGTGTCTTTTGATACAAGTTTTTAAGATGTTTGTGGTGCAGCAGATATAATCTATGTTACATGAGTTGCATTGAATCTGATACACTACAAAAGTAGTATTGCAGTTGATAAATTGTTTTATATCATATTGCGTATCAGTATAGTTTGAAGTCAAGGTTTTACTTGGTGCCGCAACTGAACAACATTTTCACCCGTCTGCTCCACATTTAAAGAAACCTTTTGTACTTAACCAAGTTAATTTTGTTTTAGTACTTTGAAAAAGACTAGGAGATAACAGATTACCTAAAATTAGATTTTTTTTGCTACACATGTTACTTTTTTTTCAACAATTTGATCAAGGAATTTTATTTACAATTTTGGAAGCTCGTGTTAGCATCCACTTGGGGTAATCTCTGTTTATTAATATATTACAAAGTTTCTTTTCTTCTCTCTCATAAGTAGCAGGAGAAGAGCAATTTCTTTTTGTACAAATGAGTTCCCCTGTTGGAATGTTTTTAATGACATGACCAAGGTGGCAGGAACTGGCTGATAGTATTGAGTTTGATGCTGTGGGCTTTTCATATGGGGAAATTTCTACTACCGATATACTAGTTAATTTAATGTCCAAGAAATTCTTGTTATTATTATGAATATTGTGATTAAATGTCTGATGAAGAGAACTAATATTCTCAAAAACTTACCATCAAATATACTCAGTGTAACGTCTGTGCCTGAACGTCGCTCTATCCGCAGTTGGCGGAATAGAGGCGTTTATTTGTGTGTGAACTGTGGCTTAATTCTTGTGTTTGGATTCACTGAGCCACACCCTGCTCCTTGCATTTCTGTCTTGCCCAGCAAGGGTTACTAGCCTGATGGACAGTTCCTCCAGTGTGCTACTGGGGGAGTGTCCGGGATTAGCTTTAAATACCTGCCCATTCCCATCTTATCTTGCTGGTTATTTTGAGTCTGACCTGTGTATAGCCCACCTGTACCTGTATCCATCAGGCTTGCTGGTTATTTTGAGTCTTGTCTTACCTGTGTATCTAGTTCAGTTTTACCTGTCTCTGTTTGTCTGCCTGTATCTGTACCTGACCTGTATATATACCCGCTTGATCTTGATCTGTACCTGACCTGTATATAACCTGTTTGATCTTGACCTAACCTTTGTATATCCTGCCTGTACCTGTACCTGTATCTGTATCTGACCTGTGATTATCTGCCTGAAGACCTGTATATATCTGTCCCTGTCTCACCCTGTGTTTGTATTCTGTGCACCAGTGTGAACAATGGTCTATTCCTGTATTACGGTTTCCTGTTCAGTCCTGCGTTTGTATTCTGTGTACCAGTGTGAATACTGGTCTATACCTGTATTTCCGTTACCTGTCCGCTCCACCATCCAGCAACTGCCAGACGAAGTAAGTGTCCCCTGTCCTGTTGTAGGGTCACTCAGGGACCGTCAGTTAGGTTCCTGATAGTGGGTTCGTCCTTATCAGGGCGGTTTATCTGCTTTAGGCAGGGCCTTAGCCCGCAGGGACGTCGCAGGGTGAGTTCGCCATCACTTACGTAGTCTGACAGCTAGCGCCAAGTCTGGTTGTGGTTGTGCGTTTGCTCGACGGGTGCTGACACTCAGCCTCAAAAAGTTGTCACCTAATTGTTTCACTTATTGCCTACAATGGCTAGATATTCTAGAGAGCATAAATATCGAAGGTTAAGGGAACCAAATATTTTGTTAATAGTTGATGTTGATCCAGGGAATTATTCTAACTGCTTTATTGGAGTTGGAAAGGAATTTTTCCCTACCATGGGCCAGTTGGCATTAGCCTTGTAGGAATTTACCAGTTTGGATTTGATGGACTGATTTCTTACGTCAACTTTATATACTATAATATATATACATATAGATAAATATATGTGCAACATCCCCCACCGGGCCTAGCCTTTCTTTGGTGGTTGTTGATAGCCCGCGCCGAGAAAACCTGAGTGGTTGGCTTATGCGGCCTTGGGCACGCGATTGTCACGGTGCTTGGTATTGGGACTGGAGGACGGGCCTACCCGATGGCATATCTCCAGCAGGTGGTGTGTGCAAGAAAAGTAGAGGGAGAGGCTGATGAAGGAGGCTTCTCCCTGTGCAACCCCTGAGTTGTATATGGGAATCCCTGGGTGATGGAGGATGGGGAGCCCCTGATAGTGAAGTAGTCTAATCCAAGGATCATGAAGAGGCCCCCTTGTGCAAATCAACTCACGGTTCTTTATTTGAACTGGAACAGCAGGCAATGGACTAACATCAACAGCAGGTTCGGCAGACTGGAAAGCTGGTAGGAGATGGCTGGTCCGCAGGAAGAGTTGCTCACTGCCCGGTAGTAACTTCAGGCTGGGCTCGGTAAGAAGGAGCCCAGTTCAGATAGTGGATCTTTTGTCTAGCCTAGTCTCCCGACTAGCTATAGGTGTCAGGCAGCTGGGCTGAGAAACCTCTGTCTCCTGGTAGTATGACTGTCATGTGCTTACTCAAATTGAAGCCACAAAGGGTTTTTATACTCTCCTAGTCAGGTGTCAGCACTCTCTAATCAGCTTCCAGATTGGAACACATCATATCATTGGTTGTTTATAATACATACAGTTAAACTGAACCCCCCCCCAAACAAAAAACTTCTTACGTCATGGCACTCCTGCATCTGCTTCTTTGTTCTGCAATGCCCCACAGGTGGCACCATGACATAATTGCACCACTTGGATCCATGTAAAGCCCCGCTGCTATCGTAATCAATTGAACTTAAAGATGTCAGTAGAATTGCATAATTATACAATTTTCAAATATATTTTCTATATCAATTCCTCATTGTTTTCTAGTTCTCTGCTTGCTGTCATTCATCCATCAGGAAACTTTATTATTTACTTCCTGTGGACAACAACCATTCCATAGTCATGTGATAGTCACCTGTGTCACATTACATGATCATGGTTTTTTTTATCTACAGGAAGTTAACAATGAAGCTTCAGAAGCAAAAAGATATCTAGAAAACTGCAAGGAATTAATACAGGAATATATATATATATATATATATATATATATATATATATATATATATATTGGAAAATAGTATAACTTTTCATTACACAAACAATATCAATTATTTGCTGAAAGTGGCCAACCCTTTAACAATAGTATCTGATGCTGAATGATAAATGTGGTGTAGTTTAATACGGTCTATTCTAACATTAACCCACTTATTTATTTAACTGTGAGTCACCATTTTCTTTGTTAAAGGAAATCTGCCATCAAAATCAACCAGGGACACTTAATCATAGATCCAGGAACTGTGACTGGGGTAATCTTCTTAGGTTTGTTATCTCTGGCCTCCTTCCTTCAAAATCAGCTTGTAAATGTATGCTAATGAGTCTGAAAGGCTACTTGGACGACTCCATTCTGTAAATTAAGAGGCAGTTGGACCGCCTCACAGGAAGTATCAACCTACAGTGGAGGGGGAAGTGCTTCTGCACACTGTAACAGCCTGTGAATCTGCAGCACAGAGGGCTGTGGAAACTGCCCAGTAGCCTTTCAGACTAATTAGCATAATTTCAAAAGCTATGGATAACAAATATTATAAGATTACCTCAGACACAGTGCCTGGATCTATGAGTAGATTTGTTGTAGTGCGTGATTTTGATAGTAGATTTCCTTTGATAGGGTATATTTCAGTGCATATGGATGCTTCCCAAAACATTTACAGTATTAGCATTTACCTCTCATAAATACTTCATTTTTAGTAGGCAAAACAAATTGACAACACAATGTAAATGGTGCAGCATTGATATTTTGTGATGTCAAATTGTCAGCAGCCAAATTTCTAAATTTGCCGAAAGCAGCCTTGAAATAGTTATACGCAGATAGATGGACAGACAGATAGATAAATAGATAGATATACATTTTTACCATCGTCATAACCTTTTTTCAGGGATGTAATGTAAAATCCTTAATAAATTAGTGTTCATAATAATTCTCTCTCTTCTTACTAGTAGTAAGAGAGAGTCTTCAAAGTCGTAAATTAAACAGTAAGGCTTCTGAACACATCTGTCTGTAAGTAACTGCATAGCAGGCCGAATACCATTAACTCATCCAGAGAAAAGGTTTCAGGAACAGCTATGGTGTCTGGGGACAACTTCATTTGGACCCTCCTGATAGACAAAAGATTTCAAAATGCCAAATTTATTGTGCAATATGGACAGCCAGCTGTGCTGTGCTAATGTTTCAACTGTTTAATAACTTGAAATAGTCATTTTCTGTCTGTCATGACAATGTTAATAGAAAATCACAGAAACTGTCTATTTGTATTAAGAATGATACAATGTCTGGGACGAGTCTTATTATTTAAATAAACTTATAGTGCAGAACATGATAGCATGGCTGACGTGTAGTAATGTATTTATAAAAATCCTGACCTTAATCTTGATGATTAGAGATTACTTAACTAGTAAACTATGATCCTGCCTAAGGTTTTAAAATCCCATTAAATAAATAATAACCAAATACAAAAATCAATCACTAGTATTTTACACTGAGGTTTGGAGACTTACGGTAGTTGGCCAAATGTGTCAATAAAGTAGAATCTATAATTGTCTAATCATGATAGACCACCAGTTTAGAAAATAAAATCACAGCCAGCATGTACTCATACTTTCTCACCACTCCCAGCATCTGTTAGTTTTCTTTGATCATCACTATAATGGAAAACGGATCAGATCAGTCATTTCCTCTGGATGGATATTGGTCATCATAAGGCTGCATACTTGGAAAGGGAAAGAATACAATTGTGATTTCTCCACAGCATCACAACCTTATGGTTGAGTAGTAAAATAACTTGAATAGTGAAAAAATATTCTGCCTAAGGTTTAGGATAGTTGGTTGACTGCGTCTATGCCTCAGAGTAAAAATACACTCACAACATGACTTGGTGTCTATTGAAAGTCAATGCATTTCAACATCAGATTGATATCTTCTTCAGGTGGGATAAGCTTCATGTGATGAGCAAATACAATTGAGTATGCATAGCTTTTCTTCATCAAAAAGGAAAATAATTCCAGTTGTCTTAGAACGGTAGATATAATGTATAGAAAAAAAAAAATCATGTACCTACAGGTACGACCAGATCCCTGATGCATCTAAAAATTCATTTGCATGGGTGTAAAAGAGTAAATTTATGTCTGAGAAGTGTACAAAGTGGCCTAAACAATGATTTTACTTGTGGAGTGATATTGAAGCTCATAGACTGTCTTGATGCCAGGTGTTAACATGCTTTGGAGCTTAGTATTACTTCCTTCTTATTCACTTTGTTTTTCCCTACATTTGTTATTTTTATTCACACTACTATATATTAACATTGTTCCTGAGGCTTTGAACAACCCTTGTATGTGTACAACTGTTCCTCCCCATACTTCCATACCTTTTCCTAGCACATTTCCTTTGCATTGAGCCTTTCATATATCATACACAGAACTATCAAGAGCGAGAAGCAAGGTCTTTAGTGTATGTTGTATATGTATTAAAATGTCATTCATACTGAGTGTGAATAAAAGACACAAAGTGAAATCTTAGAATTTC